>NC_044003.1:30016986-30296986 GCF_902150065.1 Myripristis murdjan | reverse complement strand
CCAATGTTGGGCCCCTAAACTGTCCCATCAGACATCAAAACTTTGACAGCCCCTGATGTAAAGGCACTAAATCTAACAAGTTACCCTGGTGGGGAAAAAAAACAAAAAAAAAAACAGGACCGCTGCTCTAACCTGACTGAATGAAAACAGAAATAGAGACTGACTCACAACTTTGTGCGTCCTCATTATCCACTCTGACAATGCCATCGCACTAATGTCTTTGATATTGTATGAAGCAATCGTACGTACTGTATCAGTTCAGGCTGCTCTGTTTTTGTTGACCTTCAGAACGGACATTTGGTTATTTTTGGACAGGCAGCTGCTCACCAAAGACATTAGGCTTTTTTCCCCTCATTAACAGTCTCGTCATGAGGTAAAACCTCAAGTGTATGCTTACGCATCTCTTGTGCTAATTTGCTGACTGTTTCTCTCCAACAGGTCAGCACCTGTGATGGGAGCATATGGCTTTTGTTACATGACAGTAATCTTATTATCAGTGACATTGTTGCATTAATGGCCCCTATTACCATAGTGATTCTTCCCAATGTCAGGAAAAATCCTACTCATTCATGTAGACAGCTATCTTAGATTGTGCTGAGTCCGTCTATTGTCTGTTTGACAAAAGGTGCTTACACAGTTATTTCCTGAAGCTGTGTGACATTAACGTCATGTTTGTCTGATGTCTGTAAGGTTTCTAGTTTGAAATACTTAGCCACCTTTGTCTGCTTCTTTGCCTTTATTAGCCACTACAACTTCTTGGTTAAGTTTAGTTAAAGGTCATGGTACATTATGAAACGTTCACTAATATAAACTTGCATACATCAACTAAAAACAAACACAACTCTTGCTTGACACAGGACACAAATCATAGCATAACCTTGGTTTGCAGAAACATAAAATCAGGGTTTTCCCTGCCTTATAGTTTCTTAGGCGCACTGCCTAGATGTTTTCACCGACCGCCTAGATCAAATGAACGCGGAAAGGGGAAAAAACGCACATCGACATATTCAATCTGCGGCTCCTTTAGGAATCTGTTGTTGATGCTAGCTTGGATTGTCCAGAGGGAGTTAGGCGCAGGCGGGCACTGGGCCATACGTCATGAAATACTGACAACGGAATTAACCAATCACTGCAGCGAATAGTTTCTGCGTGAACGCTGAGAGGATGGCTTTCAGCCGCAACACATCCGCTGTAGGCTAGGCGGAGGTGGAATGTATGAATCGCCTAGCGCGAAAAACACAAGCGCTCGCAAATACCAGTGATCCATTGGCCATTTGGGTGACTTGTGTGAAGCGTGCAGATTAGCCAAATAAAACGGAATCTATTTTTAACGAGGAATTTGACATAACAGCTGCACCGGCACCGCACGAGCCAAAGGACAGAGAAACTCTCCAGCTACCGCAGCGCACTGACATAGATTGTGTAACAATGTGAAGAGTTGCCACTCTGCTATATTTTCACTGGCTAACAGCAGCACACTGGCTTAGCTTGTCTATTCATAGAAGAGGTATCACTTCGGCTTTTTTTTTTTTTTTTTTTTTTTTTACAATCTGTGATTGAAAAATACCCCCTGCAGTTGACCTCTCTTGCATGCACACACATGCTCATACGTCCACCATGTGAACGTACATGCTTACTGGACAGCAGCACCAAACAGTCTGAACAAACTGAAGGTGGAGAACACAGGACAAGTTTGTAGCCTGGTGTTCAAAACAAAACTATTTTCCCCCTTTACTAGTCTAATACATAAGCAGGCATACATTTTAGCACAGCAGAGCTATTATACAGCCTTTCCATGCATCTTTGTCAAGGGAATCCTTGGGCTGACAATTTGAATGATATTTTGATACAATATGGACCTCAGTCGCTCACTGCTTGACAGCATTAGGGAATTCTGCTAGGCTACAAAATGCCAAATAGCTTATGCTATGCTATTTGACTGATTGAGTGCCAGCAGTAGCTCATGATCTGACTCTAGAACAGCGTTATGATTATATTATCTTACAATCATCCTCATTAATAATCATTCATCATCATCATCATGGCATGGTACACACACTACCTCCCAGTGAGTGCCTGTTTCCCTGCTTGTTACTCCCTGCTCACCAGCTACACTCTGCTCCTGCTCCTCTGCCTCACCCTGCCCGTGGACAGCCTTTTCTCCTCACTCCACCTGTTGCTGCATAACAGAGGGAAGCTACTGCTTCAGCCAATATCTGTGGTTTTTGCACATTAGGCTGCATGCCCTTCTAGATTATTATTTTTTTCTTTTTTGTGGGCCCTCAACTTCTCCACACCCCCATTCTTTTGTTGTTGCATATTCATCTTGACATTGACAAAGACGGCCTCCTTAAGTTTGGCCTTAGTCAAGGACACAGGGAGAACAGAGGGGCGTGGTCATGTCTCTTCCCCTCTCTCTCCCTGCACACCTGCCGGACGCCATGTCATCAGCGCCCCAATGCTTCAAGCCTGCACCAGGCAGCAGTCCCTGTCAGATCACCGTACCCCTCACTCTGTCACGAAGCCTTCAGCCACACCAGCCAGCCACACCACTTCCCATAAGCCTACCATCTCCTCACCCATTCAACACATCAGTCTCACCGTACATGCCTGCCTGGTTTGCATTTGGGTTCAGCTACCCTCAGCCTTGTGGCATAAAAATTAAAAATTAAAATGACATCAGCCCCAAGGTGCATCACCCACTGGAAAAATGCCTGGTATGCCAGCTTGCCAGTGCAGCCGTGGGCACAGTGTTAAGTATAAAATCCATATCTTACATATGCATGGTTGGGAGTCTCCAAATAATTGAGCTCTCAGTGCAATCTCCCTCCAGTTGGATAATGCAGGGCCAAAATGCAACAGGGCAATAGCATTGTTTGTTGTGAAACAAACACTGATAGCAAATGAAATAAATTAAAGAATGAGTTTATTTTTAAATTAGTTATTGCATTATTGGTTTTTATTACCAATACCTGCAAGTTTGTATTTCACAGATGGCTAAATTCCCCCAAGCATTCTCCCAAAGCCTGCTGAATTCCTACTGGGGTTGAAGTTTTTTTTTTCTTCTTTATATGGACTTATTCCTTCCATATCTTACCTATTTATTTATAAACTTATTTTTTTTTATTTTGCACTTGCACTTCCATCTGTTTGTGTATTGGCCCAGTGCTGCTAGATATATAGTATGTGCTCTCATGTCCTTAATTTTTGTATGTCAAACGGGAGACTTACATGGGTTTTCTGATTTTTCTCTCTTATTTTTATTTTTGTAAATCTTTTAATGTGGAAAGCACTTTGTGCTTGAAATGTCTAGATCCTACACAGGTATATGAGAGTCATCTACAGTGTTTGTAGTATTACCAGCAAGGCGCCTTACTAAATGCTTTTTGAGAAATGCATTAATCAAATGCAATCAAATATGGCTTTTAGGTCTGTCGTTTACATAAATGCACAGATATAACTTAAATATACCCTATATGTTCAATATGTACAGCATGAACAACACATATATCACTATATCCAGGTGACACGTATGTTTGGCTCATATATGACAGATGTAGCATGAATGATAACATTTCTCTGGAATACGGTCATATATGTTTCAGTATTAAATTTCTGTATTGGAAGCACGACTACAGTCATTAAAGAGACTCCATTAAATGAGCCCAATTCATCTGACTGCAGTTAGATGTTTTCAGGGCAGTTATAATCATTTATTCTGAATGGGGTGAAGGGTTTAAGTGGAGACTAGATAATAAATAGTTTCATATGCCGTTAGCACTCATCTGGAACAGCAGGGTCCTTTAGCTGGTGCGGGTCTCAATCTTTTCCCTCACTGCATCACATTTAACACGACGCTGTGCCTTCCATGTCAGCTCTGGCTGCTCGAGTCACCGGTTTTGAAAGACGACCGAGCTCCAAAAGAGTAATTCTGGTTTCACAGTGGACGCGAGTCTTTCATCTCTTGCTCAGTCAGCTGAGCCCTGCAAAAATCAATCATCATGAACAACTGAGCACAATATTCCGGCAGAGTGTGTGTGTACTTAGAGAAACACCAGCAAATGCACACAAATGAAATGACAAAGCATGCCCACACATACCCAGGAATCAAATCACAGATTATTAATACACCTTGATGCCTGCAGTGCTTTCAATAGTAAAAACGATGGTGAGGAGGAAGAAATCAGCTCTGAAGCTCAGTGTGCTGTGACAAGAATTACTGTTGAATAGGCATTCATTAGGCGGTCAAGGGCACCTTTTGCAAATGATAGGCCTTATCGGGGTAATTGAATGTGTTAGAAAGGTTAGAGTTTTGTCAACATTATTTTTCTTACTGCACATTACTAAAAATCCTGCATACAAGTCCTGGGAAAAGTCAGTGCTCAGGCCTCTGATGGCTGGCTGAAGTGCTTCCTGCCTGCACATTTGGGCGTTTTATCTTGTAACTTATCTGAGCTGGCGATTTGGACCGAGGTTTATCTAACAGTAGCATCACATTATTAGTTGATTGGGTTTGAAACACTGTAGCGAGTGAAATACATAGAATACGTTGACATTCTGATATATCCACATGTAGGCAACCCTATACAAATCGCTCTTTTTCTTCTTCTTGGGAATTGGTTTCCAGTTTGAACATGTGTGGCTGAATTATTCCTTTTACCACTTGCCGTTGTGTGGCATATAGTAGCTAACAGAGCAGAAAACAAGCAGAGGTTTGTGTGTTTCAGGAGCAAAGTCAAAGGTAAGCAGGTATGCAATCAGCAGAGGAACATTTGAATAGAACAACAACAACAACAAAAAAATCTTTGTCACATATTGAGAATTGTTTTATTCTATTAAAATCAATGCCAGAAAGGAGACTGAATACAGTTTGCTGTAGTTTTGCTGCACCTGATTAGTCTCCCTCATAATGCCGTTTTGAAATCATGACACTGCTGTGTTTCCAGCCTGCTACACTGCTACCAGGAACTGATGGCCGTGAGTCACAGCGTTCTGTTTCATTAATATTCCTTTGATGCATGCACAAAAGGAAGATGACTGCCACAAACATTAAGGTCCATGGTTCAGGATATTATTGCATTAAGAAAACAACCGTTTCTCTGTAGTCTTTTCTCTGACCAATAACAAGCAAGCACTTCACTTTGCTTTTCAAATGGTGGTCTACTTGAACCATTAGAAAACCAACCAAACCAAGTGAACAAAAAAAGTCACAATATGTCAAGCAACGTGTTAGCCTGGGCCATGAAAACAGACTAATATTTGTGAAAGTGGCCTAAGACTCAGTGTCTCTGGTCCAGTCAAAGGATATTACCAGTGCACACTAAGCCTGGCAAATGAGAAAATGCCATATGTGTATTGCTCTCTGGTAACGTAGCTGAATGCATGACTCAACAGCACAATGTCAAAAATCAAGAAACAAAGTGGCCAGCTTTCATTGTCTGGACAGGCAATGCAGTGGACCTGTTTTACAAAGTAACTAACGTGTACAAATAATGTTGACTACTGTCTGAGTGTGACCACATGATAAACATATGTATGCACTTTTTTAATTCACTGTTCTCCCCATGCACACTACAAGGCCTGACTGGCATATTAAATTGGATCAACTCTGGAGAGTGTATTTGAAAATAGCCATTTTAAGTGGATGTTTATAACGTTTTGTCTCCACCAAACTTCCTATGAACATCGATGTTTTCTCCCACGTTAATCTGCAGCACGAACACACTTCTGAAGCTGGAAATCTCCGACTTCTGAGTTGTCCACTACTGACGCTGTTGTTAGTTGAGGCTCGGCGTGTAGATGGAAGTCTAGCCCTGTTCTTCTTGACCCGTTCCACAGCAGCCATTTTGATATGGACAGCAGAGTAAACCCAGGTGTTGCTGTTCATTAAGCTCTAACAGAACCAGCGGCCATGCTACAGTTCTCTCTGACTCACCGCTAAGACCCTGGTACATTGAAATGGAACCTAATCTTTTTAATACCACCTCTGTTAACCCTGCTGTTTCATGCCAAAATGGCTGCTGTAAAAGAAAGTCCATAAAAACTGAGGTTGGAACACAAAGGAAATCAACCCCGAGGCCTCTCCCTGCATGGAGAGGACGTGCAGCTTCATGATGTTTTTTACACCCAGTGAAGACATTGAAAACATTTCAATGGGAAAAAAAAATTCATTTTGGTACAAAGATATGCCTCTGTCAACCTTTGGTGGCTGGACGACCTCTCTAAACTTCTCTAAAGGTTGTATAAATGCCACATTCATTTCCATAATGACCCGGTTACAGCTGTGATCTATTCCACAGCCTGTTTGAGGATTTTTCCTGGCAGTGAAACTTACATTTTACGTATACTCCATTTGTTTTATTAGAAATAATACTTTCATGGGAGGCGAAGCACACTCTCACCACTATCCACTGAGACTTGAGAGGCACCTGTCCCGAACTATTACACCAGACTGACACACACTGGGGCAAAAAGGGGTTAATGAAGATGCATGTGGGGGGCTGACAAACTGATTGAGCTCCCACACACAGTAATGGATGTATGCACACACACTCATGCAGCCACACACAACCATTTTATTCCACAGCAAGCTGGCGTGAGGAGATAAGTGCTGGGTATTTCATGGTTCTGAGATGAGGATCATGCTCGAGTCGGTGATACGAGTCCATGTGACCATAATTCCGTACAACAAAATGACAAAACAATGCTAAGGCTAGAATACAAATGTCATAGTTCCTCTATGACGATTCCGTTTTATTCTCTGATATCACATCCTTTAGAAATAGTAATAAGAAGAAAAGAACAGACAAGCCTATCACAGAAGAATGCACACAAGGGCTAGGAGCAGCGCCGCTTAAAGTGTCTGATCCCGAGCGTTATATCAGCCTGTGGGCTTACACGTGTGCTGATCTTACATTTCGATTTAGAGTTTAGATTGTGACTGCAGCATTTCACAGAACAGTGAGGCAATTTTCACTCTATTGTCGGCGCAGCTTTAAAGGAACATTTTGTGCATGCAGGTGATCAGAGAGGTGCCTTGCTATTCGGGGACAAATTATCGACCGTATGTCAGGAGCTGGGGTCCAGCGCGCCGTCCCTCACATAACCCCAAACTAAAGCCAAGGGCGGAGCTGGGACCGCACTGCCCACAGACAAACAAATAAGCATCAGCATCTTCATAATAGTAATAATTATAAATAAAATGTAAGTGCTTTACACAATAAATCAGTAAAAATAAATAATTAAGTAAACATTTCATTATGAAACAAATCAAAAGAAACAAAAAATATGCTGAAAAAAAATTACCTACCAGAATAACATTGCATAATGTGAGTAACAAGCTAAAATTATGCAGTGTTATTCTGCTATTCTATAATGCTATTCTAAAAAAATGGTAAGTGTCGGTTGGACTGATATCAGACAATCACTCTTATCCAAAAACAGACATGTGTTTCTACCAAATAGACTTTGGAGAACATTTGATCAAAGTACCTTTTGTTTGTTTTACATTTTGTACTTTTGATAGGCAGGTTTCACTTCCTCACTTCATGCTGTTGATTTCGTTGATTCCCACAGTTGGCAGTTTAATATATTCAACAGATTGTGCTGGCTTTTTTTTTTTTTTTCTCTGTTTGTCTCACTGTCTCTCTCCCAGTCTTCCTTTCACTTCCCTTTGGCTCTTGCAACCTCGCTGCCTCTCTCCCTCTACTCTCTCGTCCTTTCAAGGTTTTTATATATAAATAAATAAATAATATTCATGGTGATATTAGAATTAGTAATAATTATATTCTCCCAGGATGTGACAGACACAAATTGTTACTGTACAATGTTTTTCACTCATAACTCTTCCCTAGATTCTCCTCCTCTGTTGATAATGGACAGCGTTCCCTTTTCTTTTTTTCATCAGCAGCTCTGCACTTGCCAACGTTTTTATCCAAGGCATCAGCGCCGCTTCCTGTCAGCAACAAAATAAGGAGCCTCCTCCTCGGGGGTCTGTGTGTTTGACAGGGAAGATAAACAGGGCCCTTAGCTCACTCACACATGCACGCAGGCATAAACACACACACACACACACACACACACACACACGCGCGCACCCGGTGACGACTACAGGCGACACACAAGAGGGTAAGACGGTGTGTGAAATGATGGCACATCTATGGTGAAACTGCAACAGGTTCTATTCATAATACTGACAAAATGACATTTTTCTCTTATGGACTGAGTTTCACCTCTCACATTAGAGCGATTCATTACTAAGAAAATGTCAGCAGAGCAGAAAAGTGATGCATTTAATAACTGTCTGTTTCTTCCCCATCCACCCCCCATCCCCGTTCAATCTGCCTTCTACTGTGTAATTTTTTTAGTGTGTGTTTTTACTGAGTATTCCATCAGATCAGAGAGGTCAGAGTCAGTGACAGACTAATCAATACAGACTGGAGTGCTGAAGTGAAGCATCCTTGTGAGCAAACTGCATCTTAATATGTGCCTCCCACCACTGCAGGCCTGGTCTCTGCAGACCAGGCTGGTGCAAAGCAACAAAAAAACAGCCATACCATCAAGACCCTTACAGTTTTTTTTACTCTAAGAATGTTTCGGGCTGTTGTTGTAAGGAGATATGGAGAAGTCGGCCTGCACAGAGTCAGATTTGCAACAGCACTAAGGTTTTTGATGGCAGGAAAATGTTTCAACCTTTCTCATGTGAGGTTAGTGGAGCATGGACGACTGGGGCTCTTGCGCATAAAATAACGAGCTCTTGCCCAGGGATATTATTATGTGGTGTGCTTTGATAAGAGAGCGCCTTAGAGAAGCACTCACACATCCACTGTTGCTTTGAATTTCCTCGCTACGCTTTTCCCTGTAGAGCCGTGCAACTCACAGCAACTGACACCAAGCAGCTTATTATCTGTTGGTTAAAACACTTGTCTTGGTGTTTGTCTGGCCACTTACACAATATAAAGTATAACAGATTAGTGGTGTACTTATTTTACCTCACAAGCTAGGGTTGAAGCAGACCTGATTATTTTGAACCTTTTTGTTTTTTTGATTCAGTGCTGTAAAACAGCTTCAGGATAAGTCCCTACATCAAGTATGACACAACATCTGCATCCCAGTAACTAATAACCAGCCCTGGTCCTTCCACTCTGCTTCATTTCTTTTCAGGATTGAGGGGTAGTGATCATCGAGCCCTCCAGCCCTCCAAACAGAGCTGTTCTGGATGCAGACTAAAAAACGAGTCATAGATGAAATTTTTACAGACCTGGAATATATTGGTGCAGGGAAAGAAGCCCATAAATATGAGTACGTCTTCGCAAATAATCATGCAAAAACAGTATAATTTAATGGAATATCTTAGTTTAATGTAGATACAATGAATTATGCACTTGGTTCTTTATGACAAGCATTTCTTGAAAACCGCTATGCATGATATCAATAGAACCTAATGTCAGTTTAGAGGATGATTTGTGTGTGACAGTCCAGCTTGTGTGATGTTTGAAATCTTAAATCCAGCAGCGAATCTCTGCAGGAGTAGAATAGTTGCATGAGCAGCCGTCCTGTCCTGTATTCTGCTCAGTAGCCTAGTAATGAAGCATTAGGGGGCTGCTGTGTTTGATTTGTCTTTACCCAGATTAATTTCCCCTCAGCCATTCTGAGAAACTGCTATGTTCCCTATGTGGCTCTATATAGCACATAATGGGAAACTGGAAATGATGTTTCCCAGCTCTGTATTCAGGTTTAGGGTCAGGGTTTATGTGTTAACAGAATATTGAACTAGGGAACAAAGGACCTTGGGAATACAGGATCTTGGAAACTTAGGACCCTGGGAACATAGGACCTTGGGAACATATGATCTAGAAACATAGGACATTGGGAACATATGATCCTAGAAACATAGGGCATTGGGAGCATATGATCCTAGAAACATAGGGCATTGGGAACATATGATCCTAGAAACATAGGACATTGGGAACATATGATCCTAGAAATATAGGACCTTAGGAACTTAGGACTCTGGAACACAGGTACCTAGGAACATAGATTTGCTCCCAAATGGTTATCAAAATACCTGCAGCTAGCTGGTTTCAGCCTGGCTAAGGATTATTTTTGCCTTTGTCACCTATAGGAAGAGGGGTTTAGGAGAACTCAGTAGTGCTTTTCTCACACTGAGTGAAAGAGAGGAATTGAAATGATGTAGTCTTTTTTAAGTCAACTATTTCTTGCATTATTCTCCAGGGTTAAAGTTGGCAAATAGCAGCAGGGAGGGAAAAACTAGGCCATGTTTGTAGAGCCACATACAGTTGCTGTGCTTTTAGTACCGTTAATTAGTTGATGATTTGGCGTGAGTTAGGTAGGTGTTAACGTTGCAAGCTAACATTAGGCAATGTGTAAACAGGCTAACTTGTGAATATAGATATATCCACATAACAGCATTTTATAGGCTAGTAGAAAGATTATTTAGCTTAAAACAATATAGTTAATGTTATGTTAGCTAAAACTGACAGCTGGATACCTGACATATCAGTGACAAAATAAAAAAACTGAGCATTATGGTGTTTCAAGTATCTTTGCCTGAACCTTATTTTCTCTGGTTAAAGGCTCGGTTGTGCTGTGTGAACCTTATAAAAACTTCACTGTGGATTCTTGTAGTGCTCCCTACCACACATAAGATATATGGCATTTTTTCTAGCTTGTTAATAAACCAAAATCGCAAGGAGACACAGTCTGTGAATATCAAGTCAGTAAAAAATTATGGAATCTTTTTGCCCTTTCGGGTAAGTCCATGGTAACTCCACAACACAGTCAACTTTAATGAGTTTACAATCAAACTCAGAAAAGTGTGGGGAAAAAAATCTAATTTTCTTAGTAAGACTTTGGCCATACTTCTGGGTTTTAGGGTCATCAATGCATAGCACTCAAATAACCATGATGCCTTGTGCTACATATGTCAATTAACTCTACCCATCTCCACCCTCTGCCCCGCTGAGGGCAGGCTGGTTTATGTACAACTACCCCACCTGTATGTATTCCATGCTTTTTATATGGACCTTGGTGGTTAAAAACTGCCTGCATGACCTACATTCTTAGGGTCAAGATGTTTTATGGGTCAAATGTTGTGTTAGGGTTACCTGTCACTTTAGTTTAGCCTATTTGTGCACTGTCTCTGTGTTTTGGAGAGCTGATTTTCCAATATGATTGTATGATTGTATGAATGATGATGACAAGAGCATGTTCAGCCACAGACTCATCCAACCACATGACTCAAAATGCCTGGATGGTCTCCAGGTCCCCATTACCCAGCACTGGGCCCCAGGAACCACACGTGGACCCCAATCCCTAACTGTAGCATGCTGTGCTTCAGAAGTGGCATCTACAATTAGTTAACATAACCTGCAGAGGCTGGATCACAGCTGGTTGGGGTTAGACATACAGTACATGCAAACAAACCTGACACTTGTACATAATCCACTATATACACTCAGACACTGCACATGTATATACAAATGATATCTTACCCTACTTTGTATTTCTTTTTTATGTCTTGCTTTGATGTTACCTTTGATGTCAACTACTGCGACTGCTGCTGTGTCATTTGAATTTCCCCTTCAGGGCATCAGTAAAGGTAAATCTACATCTAAATCCCATCGTAAACAAGTTGAATATTATTCTACACTATTTCGTGTAACTTGCATGAACATTTGATAAAGCAAAAATGGTGACGCGGCTCTAACGTTAGACTGAACTTGGTGCCGGACTCGTGTGAAAAGGACTTGTTAGCACTTGGCATGTATCTAAATTTGGACTGGAGCTTAGATCACGCTGCTCTTTCATTGAAACTCTCACTTCAAACACTCATTGTTTTACACATTGGTTAGATGAATAGTGCGGGTATGTCAGATCTCACTGTTCCCTGCCACCTAGGTCACAACACATACAGATCAACACACTCTCTCTCGCATACACTCACGCCCAATTACTGTGCGCGGTGGCGAACTGACAAGGCACATGTTTACAGTTCATCTCCAGGTGTTATTTGATTTCACTATGTACTCTCTACTATCTTGCTAAATCCACACCAGAAGGCTGGTCCCATCTGGATGGAAATGACACCAGTTGTAAACAGATACTGATGCTAATCCACGCTCTTATGTTTGCAACATTCAATATATCAAATTAATCAGCCAGTTTTATCTCTGCTACGTGGTTACTACGGTGACATTGTGTGTCTTGGCGCCAGTAGGGCAGGTTGCCACTGGTTACCTTGGAGCCAGGTTCCAGTAGCTGCTCATGCTGCAATCTCGTGTCAAAGCTCCAGCGATGCTGTTAGGGTCAACACACAGACCACAATGATCATGTTTTGGGTACCCTGCATACCCTCTACCTAACAGCCTTCTTTCCTGCCTTCCCTTATTTACCCCCTACCTACCTAACTACCTACCTGAACCTATCTACTTCCTGGACTACCTAAATGATTACCTTCCTACTTCCCTCCATAGTTTCTGTAATTTTTAACAATCAGTATCAGGGCCGGGTCTAGCCAGGCATGTATAGGGGGGCAGCCACAAATGTTGAGGGGGCATTGTGCTCCAGCACCTTTTACCATGTCTAACTGAATATATTTTGGGGGATTTAGTTTGAGGGGGCACAACATTTATTTGAGGGGGTCAGGCCCCCTCTTGCCCCTGCGTAGACCCGGCCCTGATCAGTATAAATGAGTTTTTGAGTGCTGACTACCTTCGAACCTTACATACCTTTCTACCTTGGCTTGCAGTTACACCTGTCCTTTCAATGCAACATCAGCAATCCAAACTTGCAGATCTCATGGTCAGAATTGAGATTGCATTTGTCTTCTCCCCATGTAATATTTAAATAAAAAACATGATGCTCTGTGCACTTCAAGCTCAATTCAATTTCAATTCAATTCGACTTGATTTGCCATGTCAACAACAGTTGAGACACACTACCAAGAAACATACGGAAAACAAAAAAAGGCAATCTAAAAAAAAAATCTGATGTCAAATGGTAAAGCTTTTGTTTGTGGTTCTACACATGAGTAGAGCACAGCATCAGCACAAGCTTTCCGCAAAAGCCATAGTCCTCTGTAGCAAATTACTGTGTTTCAGGAAATGTCCTTTCAGCTGTTTTTTTTTCCCCCTTTGCACCCCATGCTTTGGTTGTCTCCATGTACCTTTGAGTGTGGCACATGTGGAATGCGAACACTAACTAGAAGCAAAGCCAATTGTCCACACCAAGTCCACACACAACTGTGATTAAATATGAATAAGTGAGTCAGGCCACCTAACACCATGTCCTAGCATAGCAAACAAGTATCAAAAAACAAAAACAAAAAACAGATTGTGACGGCCCCACAGTGGCTCATCTGGTAAAGAACATACGACTTGTTAAGGCTGAGTCTTGACTGCAGCGACTTGGGTTCAAATCTGATCCCAGCCTTTGCTGCCTGGCATCCCCTGCCTTTAATGTCTCTCTATATTGTGACTATCAAATAAAGCAGAAATGCCAAAAAACAAAAAAACAAACAAACAAACAAACAAAAAAAACAGATCACTCCCATTATAATCAATAAAGTTGTCTAGACAGGTGACAGGGCCTGATGCAATGTCTTTCCCCAAAGTGTAAAGCGCCTTTTCCACTACTACTCACCCATTTTACCATTTGCAAAATCAAATAAATCAATACCCACATTCAGATTTAACTGGTTAAAGTTAGGGTTATGGTGAGGTTAGGGCTAGCCAATCAGAGGCAGAGTGGGGGTAATTTAATTTTAATTTAATTTAATAGAAAATGGCTTGTATCAATGTCCTTGAGCAGGACATTGAACCCCTAACTGACGGGCAGCTTGGCACCTTGCATGGCAGCCTCTGTCAGCAGTGTGTGAATGTGTGTGTGATTGTGAGTGGAACAGCTGGTGCTGTTTTTTTGTTTACATGGAGTCTGTTTTATTGCAACTGTGGACGCATTTTGAGCACAAGACAAATTTTCCCATGGGGACAATAAAGTGTATTGAATTGTATTGCACTGAAAGTGCAGACACTATAAAGCGCTTTGAGTGTTTGGTAGATTAGAAAAGTGCTGTGGAAACACAGTCCATTTACCAGTTTTTGCTAGACAATGCTTGCATCGCAGCACATCGCAACAAAAAAATAGTTGGAATGTAGTTGAGGATGCAGTGCTGCCTCTGCGATGCTTCTTTCACAGCACACACTGCTGGTGTAGCAGGCCCAAGTGATTGACACTTGGAGAAGCTCAGAAACAGTTCCTGTGTACCTTCACTCGTGAGCGCTTCCAGTGTAGTTTGAGGGTTAGACACAAAAATGTTGGCTATGGTGTGTGTAGGGAGAGTGGGCTTAGCTGTAGATGTTTCATGCTGTTGATTTAATCATTACACATAATAAAGAACACTTATTTTTATATGTAGTAGTTTGTCTGTATGTAACCAAATCAAAATAAATTGTAATTTATAGCTAGAGCCAATGTGTACTTTTTTTATTTAGATTTGTTACCAAAAAATGGCTCTTATCTAAAGCTTTATAAATGTATAGGCAAATTCCTGAGATTTATTGTGAAAGGAGCTTGTGCTGAACATACCTAATTATAAGACACTTATGCAAAAAAGTAGCCATCTATTTGATCACCTGCTTCTCTAAATATAAATTAAAAAAAAACCCACAGCAGCCATCATCTCTCTATCCGTGCCAAGAATTTATTGTGGCAAGACTTTTCTCGGAGTTCATTTGCAGTCTACAGAAATAAAAATGCCTGCTCTTCAGTTTGATTCTCTGACATGGGGGGCTTTGAATTAAGTTTTAATGATAGGGGACTGTCAAAGAAATGTTGGAGGTGAACTGTGGAAGCTGACAGATCATCGCGGGGTGAGACGGCCATGGCGCTTTGAAAATTGCCCGGAAGCACCGCAGACTGATGTTATCTGTAGGAGAACAAATGTCTCAGGTGGATTCAAATTGTTCTGCCTCAATTTAGATACAGCTCAACAAACGAAAACTCAGTCACAAGGGTCGTGGTTGTGGTTATATTCTGATCTGTATTTCTCTCTGCATGTGTGGTATGAAAAATGCATCTGTAAAATTCTCACTATACTTTAAAGCTTTACGTTGTGCAAAACATGGCTGTGAGCAGTATTCATGCATCTCCCTCATTGATGTTCAGCCAATAAATGCATTTAACAAGGCACAGGTGAGACACTTTGCCTGATCCACTTGTACTTCAATGTCAGAATGCAGTAGCTACATCAACTATGTCTTTATCTCTCTACATCTAATACCTTGCCATTAGCATAAGAGAGGGGATAATCCCAGTCAAGACAAAGCTCTCGCCAACAGCAGTCAAATTAAAACCTAGCACCCACTAACTGCCTGAAGGCCGGCCTCCATTTATCATATAAAGACCTTGCCAAGAGCAGCATCAATACAGATACCCTTGTTCTCCTGAAAGACAATCATTCCTTTTGAGCGAGTCATTTTCTGCTTATACACCCTGGGAAATCAGGCTGTAAAAAATGACAATCTGCTCTGCTACTATAGTCTGTATGTTTCCCTCCCCAGTTTATCTATTGGCAATTTGTCTCATGTTGTCAAACCACAATGGTAGGTATAGACAATCAAAGAGAGTGACACAGAGATGGAGAGACTGTATTAGTGTCGAACAGTGTAATAAAAATAAGCATGTGATTTAGTGGACCTGCAAGCGCATTCAGAGTCAGAAGAGTAGGAAAAAAAAAAACAAAAATAAAAATAAAAGTGTTTTCTCCTGAAAATGTTTAAAGCAGAATACAGCCAGTCACATCTGGCACATCTCATCCAGCCTCCAAGATGTCGGGGAGGGAATAGGTGGAAAAAACAAGCATATTATTAAATCTTTTTTTTTTTTTTTTTTTTTTTAATGTTTGCATTAACCTTTTATCAACTATGTGTAATAAGCAAAATAAGAAGTTTCTGTGATGAATTGATAATTTAATGATTGATGAAAAATTATGATAAATTAAGAAGTACTGCGTTATGTTAGTTAGTTTAGCAAAGCTGCTGTCAAAAAGCAAAAGGGTGTCATGGAATGTAGATTTTTTTTCAGGAAGGATGGAAAGAGCACTCATTTTGTTCTGGGAGGTAAATGGCAAACCTGTCTGCTGTATATCTGTTACATTTCTCTCTTCTGCTTGATGCAATTCCACATTATGTGTTATTTTCATGTGCCAACATGCAGTCTCTCATTGACTGGTAGGATGTGAATTCATTGATTTAAAATAATAAATCACAAAGTAGCCTAAATATCCCTGTGTCAACTTGGGTCAAATTGACATTTACAAAAAAATAATCCGGCCCCTGTGAAGGTCTTTACATCCTGCTCCATCATTTTGCAGTGCATGTCATATGTGTTTAGGTTTTTACTAGTGTGTTTTGGATTTTACTATACAGACTTTCCCGTGGCAAACCTATCTTGAAATTAACAAGAGAGACTTTCATAGACATCAGCAAGATAGTTTCATAGACATTCATACTGGAAGCTTTAAGGCTAGGTTAAGCAATATTGCATGCATTTTTGCTGTAAAATGACCCGTTGCAATGTGACAGTCATCACTGCAGGTCTTCTTTCCATCATACATTTTATAGACAGTCCATTGTTATTGCCTGGTTTGGGCTTAAGTTTCTGTATCAGCACAACGGTACCCTCCTTCTCCTCTTGCCTGCACCTAGCTCCTATTCATTGCAAATAATTGTATCCAAATTTTAGATCAGTCATGCAAATGCCTCTGTTGTTGCAATCAACACTGCAGACACAGAAAAAGTTCATTAAAAACAGTTCACTTTGTGGCTAAAAGTCTGCAGCTTCACCATGTTTCTATTAGAAAGTCAGGGACAAAATAATCCAAGAAATCCAACATGAGCCTTTTTTGAGTGACATGTACCCTTCATTTCCATCCAAAAAAAAAAAAAAAAGAAAAAACAAAACAAAACAAAAACAAAACCAAACAAAACATCGCAAACACTGAAAAATAGCCACATTTTCTTTTTATTTTCTACAAGTGATTTGCAAAGGAGAGGAGTGGCTTTGTTTGAAACACAGTGTGCTCTTGACACCTTACACTGGTCACAAATCTCTTAGTGCAGCTTTAACTTGTGCAGGAAACAGTCAAACCATCATCTTTCAGACTAGCAAAGAGCATCTTTGCAAAAAATGGTCGGCTGTATGCAATATCATGTATACACTGCTATGATGTGTTACACTGCATTGCAGAGATAACCAATCAAAAAAAAAAAAAAAAAAAAAAAGAAACAACAACAACAATAAAACAAAACAAAAAAAACATTTCCTCATTTACTGACTGACTGTCTCATTTGCATCATTTGCATAATATTTTCTCCCAGTTACCGTCAACTTCTGTGGGAGACTGATCTGCATAGTAACCTAAGTACAATATTTTCCATAGCCTTTCACATCTTAAAATTGTAAATGAGACATCCTCTATAGGCGGCACATCTTCAACAGCTGATCAGTGTAAACAAATGCCTGCGCTTGTTTGTCTTGTGCTGCTTAGCAACAAAAGCATCAGTGATTATGTCTGAAAGGGTACAAGCCATCACACTAATGGCTTACTATAGGCAGGGTGAATGAGTTTAGAGCAAGCAATGGCATTTTTGGGGGGGAAAAAACAGAGGAAGCCATACAGCCATAGAGGAGGAAGACAGAGAATTCTGCATATACAGTCACTTCAGACAAGCATTCATTTTCATGATGATCAATGCGCAACAGTGGGTGGTACAATTACATTCATTCCTTCTGTAGCGCCACCAGCAGCATGCAAATTAGAGAGGAGACAACAGCTTTTAAAAATCCTAGGCTTACATGTGTTTAGGGAGGCTAGCATGCATGAGAAAATGATATTGGTGACTCACTCCTGATTAGAACCTGGGAACTCTATGCTGTTCTTTCACAGTTTTGGGACCAACCAATGACAGGACAGACAGAGCTGCTGGCTGCAGCTGAGAGGAGACGATAGCTGACAATAAAGACAATAAAGCAGACATGTTTCCAATGGATTATTACAAAGACTTTCATGACTTCTTGCAAGTGTCAGGTAAATGACAGCAAGCAGAGTGAAACGTAATGTGCACACTAATATGAAGCACTCAACTTTGGCATCATAAAATAACACTAAAACTGAAACGGTGACAAAACCAAATTAGGTTTTCATGTTTAGTGCATCATAAAGTCTCCAGGGAGGCATTCACATGTAGCTCGCAAACCACCTCGTCATGTTTGCACTCTGCCACTGTGATGGGATTGATTAAAATGAGAAAGGGCAGCGCGAAAAGGCTTGACTGGAGAGGGTGGAAGGGCAAACACCGGATTAAGAGTTGCCTAATTACCATCAAGGGTACTATTTTTTGGACTGAAGCTGGCACAACTTTTCTTTTATTCTGAAAAAGAATCATCATCATCATATTGATGCGTTACCAAGCGCTGCACATACATAAAATAGAGGAAAATAACTTAAGACTAATATATAGAGTATAGAATAAAGTATAGAGTATAGAATGAAATCAAAAATGTCATTGTAAATACCCTTTCTTGCCCTTAATTCTTCCCTCCCACTTACCTCTGGGTTTCTACTCCACTCTGTTTCTGGCAACAGTGCATCTCTAAGGTCTAATTCATAGTTTAAATGTAACTACTCAAAGAAGGTCATGAATTGTAGAAAATACTTTCACAAGTGCTTTCAAATGTGATGAGCCTTGATAGAACACAGATATGGAGAACTGAAATGCCTCAGTCATGAGTGAACGACCTGAATCTGCCCCTTGGTGGCTCTGGCACAGGTGCAGTAGAAAAAAGAAAAGCGGCAGTGGCAGCTCGGGTTGCTGGGTAACAGAACTGAAAACCCTCATCCCTCTGCCCCAGTCCACACACATGCACTTGGATGAACTCTTTGTAATGGGTTCATCCATAAAAACCTTGCATGCACTTCTCAGAAGATATTTCCTGCCTGTACTTTAACTCATGGTAATGGCCATTTTTCTAGCAACATGAGAGAGTAGTGGCCTTGGATCTTTTGAGAAGGTGACTTTCAGTGCCATACTCTGAGGACACAAAGAGTCACTATAGCAGCCTTTCACATTTTGATGAGGTTGCTGCTTTTAAGGATCTTTTAATGTTTGCTGAAGAAAAGACACATGGGGTATAGGTTCATGGTATGAACCTATATATTAGTGAATGGTGTGTAATATAATTCTATGAGAGGCCACATAGGACAGAAATCATTGGTGTTGTCATATGGACTCGTATTGGCACAGAGTCATACCCTCTCTTACACTCTATAATCCTCTCTCATACACACTGTAACTGCTTGTATGACAGTGTTTGTGAGAGATCCTAGAAGTGTGTGTAGTACAGGTTGATAGTGTATGTGAGACAGAATAGTATGTGAATGTATGAGAGTGTACACGAGAGAGGTAATGACTTCTGTCCTTTGTGGCCATATTGACCCTATATCTGCACTTCAGCCAGGTCCATTAGTACCAGGACACCAGGGAGTGCATTATCATACTTGTACCATGGCCATTGCCAAGAATAAAAAAAAATGGGGAGATTTAGTTAATTTAAGGAGGTGATATGCTCCAAAATTAAGAGAAATTCTGCCTGCACTATTTTCATACAGGTATGACTTAGCAACTTAGCAACAGAGATCCTGAGCTGGAGCCCGGCATGGCAGACAGTATAACATGTACAAAACTGATAAATCTCGGCATAAATCCCACAAACATGTCTTGTTGAGTATCAGTGTTACTGTTACACCAGCATTAATTTCTGAAAAATTTCAACAGCTTTGAAGCAATGTGGCTTTTAAAATGGGGTGTGGTGTGGTGACTAACTGCTAATGCAGGCTAAAATTTGATTTAACTTATTGTTGATATATTGCTGATTGGTTAGTTAGCTTTTATATAAATGCTACAAGATTCAAATATTCAGAGTTGCAATAATGGGAATGTCTAAATGCCGGAGAAATGTTTCTTCCATTTGTGCTTTTTTCTGTGCTGGACACTCAGGTTCATGGTTTGTTCATTTCACCCAGATTCTAATTAGAGCCAGTATGGATGCCCTCAACAGAAAACATCCCTCTGTTACAGGAGCAGTTTTTCTCTGACTGTGGCGGTGCAAAGAAGAAAAACTTTTTTTTCCCTCAACAAGCACAGTGTCTGCTCTTTTGTTCGGTGTATCTGCAGCTAGGGTGGACAGCTCGCTGCCCAGAACCCTCCACACTAGCGTGAGAAGTAAGTGCTTTTGATCCAGCCTGTGGGTTGCTCATTCTTTTAAAGTGTAACTATCAACCTGAAGGGCATGAAGGAAGTAAACACATGGCTACAGCGACAGAGATTTCACGGTCAGATGAACTCAGTAATTCTCCAAAGTGTTCCTTCCTATTACCCCAAGTGTGCAGCGATGAGGTGACGGAAGAAACGTTTTCTGTCAATGAGACTCAGATGTTGTGTTTAGAATTCTGCAACTGATGTAGCTGTCTCCCCAACTGCCTAAGTCAATATCCAGCAGAGAAGGCAGCCTGGCCCTTAATTGCTGATGTATTCCCTCCAGACACTGTCGGCATCTCAAGCTCCATTAGACAGGACAAGATGTGATGTGAGATGAAAGAACTGTGAGGCGCAAAGCCTCTAGCTTGCTGAGAAACATACAGTAATAGTCTTTTACATCAATATTTGTATACACTGTTCCCTCAAAGTTGTCAGAGTTAATTTGATTGTGTTAAAGTTACTGTCCGTGTTTATATAAGTCCAATTACCAGTTAGTGACACTGGAAAGCCACATTCAGAGGTGGCCCGGGATGCATTTGTCCACATGTTTTGTAATGTGAACACATATGTGTCCCCGGACGCATCGAGGGACTGCCTCGTCATCCCTGTGCTCCCAGAGTCCTATGTTCCCCAGTCTACATATGTAATCTCCCAGGGTCCTTGGCCCCATGGACCTATGTTCCCAAGGTCCTATGTTCCCAACTTCCTATGTTCCCAAGGTCCGATGTTCCCAACTTCCTATGTTCCCAAGGTCTGATGTTCCCAACTTCCTGTTCCCCAACATCCTATGTTCCCAAATTCCTATGTTCCCAAGGTCCTATGTTCCTACGGCCCTATGTTCCTACGGTGCTATGTTCCCAAGGTCCTATGATCCCAACTTCCTATGTTCCCAAGGTCCTATGTTCCCAACTTCCTATGTTCCCACGGTCCTATGTTCCCAGGGTCCTATGTTCCCAGGGTCCTATGTTCCCAACTTCCTATGTTCTCAAGGTCCTGTGTTCCCAACTTCCTATGTTCCCAAGGTCCTATGTTCCTATGGTCCCATGTTCCCAAGGTCGTATGTTCCTAGGTGCACATCTTTAGGGTTACGGTTAATGTGTATCAACAGGATATTGACCTGGGGAACATAGGACCCTGGGAACATAGATCTGCTCCCCTTGTCAACTGTGTCATCTCCGTAAGCAAATGTATGTATTCACTTCCTGACTACGAAGGCTCATGCACACCTTCAGCCTCTTGTGGACAGGTGCGCAGGAGGAAGCATCCAACAAGCAAGAAAAGAAGATTTCTGCACATTGTCTTCACACTTGCAAGAAAATGTTGTACATTGTTTAGTGTTTGTTTAAGTTTATTGCAAGTGTTCAGACAGTGTGCAGGGATGTATCCATTTCCGCAATTTCCACGAGATCTCAAAAATTCCATAAAAAAAGGGTAGGAGTGCGTGAAAGATGGTCTCTGGTGGAAGTAATCTGTACTGTTATGATATTGATAATGGGTGCAGGATCGGAAATAAGTGATGTAGCAGCATAAGTGGTGTAGTAAGTAAGTATTTACTTGTAGAGCGGGATCTAGCAAGTGGTCAGTCAAGGCACATTTTAACTACAACCCATTTCAACTGAATCTAGACACCATCCGGATATACACTATATTACCAAAAGTATTCGCTCACCCATTCAAATGATCAGAATCAGGTGTCCTAATCACTTGGCCTGGCCACAGGTGTATAAAATCAAGCACTCAGGCATGCAGACTGTGAAACAAGACATTTGTGAAAGAATGGGCCGCTCTCAGGAGCTCAGTGAATTCCAGCGTGGAACTGTCATAGGATGCCACCTGTGCAACAAATCCAGTCGTGAAATTTCCTCGCTCCTAAATATTCCACAGTCAACTGTCAGCTCTATTATAACAAAATGGAAGCGTTTGGGAACAACAGCAACTCAGCCATGAAGTGGTAGGCCACGTAAAGTGACGGAGAGGGGTCAGCGGATGCTGAAGCGCATAGTGCAAAGAGGTCGCCGACTTTCTGCACAGTCAATTGCTACAGAGCTACAAACTTCATGTGACCTTCAGATTAGCCCAAGTACAGTACGCAGAGAGCTTCATGGAATGGGTTTCCATGGCCGAGCAGCTGCAGCCAAGCCACACATCACCAAGTGCAATGCAAAGCGTCGGATGCAATGGTGTAAAGCACGCCGCCACTGGCCTCTAGAGCAGTGGAGACGCGTTCTCTGGAGTGATGAATCACGCTTTTCCATCTGGCAATCTGATGGACGAGTCTGGGTTTGGAGGTTGCCAGGAGAACGGTACATTTCAGACTGCATTGTGCCGACTGTGAAATTTGGTGGAGGAGGAATTATGGTGTGGGGTTGTTTTTCAGGAGCTGGGCTTGGCCCCTTAGTTCCAGTGAAAGGAACTTTGAATGCTTCAGGATACCAAAACATTTTGGACAATTCCATGCTCCCAACCTTGTGGGAACAGTTTGGAGCGGGCCCCTTCCTCTTCCAACATGACTGTGCACCAGTGCACAAAGCAAGGTCCATAAAGACATGGATGACAGAGTCTGGTGTGGATGAACTTGACTGGCCTGCACAGAGTCCTGACCTGAACCCGATAGAACACCTTTGGGATGAATTAGAGCGGAGACTGAGAGCCAGGCCTTCTCGACCAACATCAGTGTGTGACCTCACCAATGCGCTTTTGGAAGAATGGTCAAAAATTCCTATAAACACTCTCCTCAACCTTGTGGACAGTCTTCCCAGAAGAGTTGAAGCTGTAATAGCTGCAAAAGGTGGACCGACATCATATTGAACTCTATGGGTTAGGAATGGGATGGCACTTCAGTTCATAGTATGAGTAAAGGCAGGTGAGCGAATACTTTTGGTAATATAGTGTATCTGGATACAAAACACCAGGTCTGAGCAGGGCCACAGTGCTACAGGGAAGGTTTCTAGTCACGCAAATGTTCATTTAAGGTCAGGGTTAGGTGTAATTTATTTAACTTGTACTGAAAACAAGGTGAATGTTTTCATAGTGTGTGACCTCACTTTCTCGAAAGACATTTAACATGATACTCGGATAACACAATTAAATGTTGCACTGTTTTGTTCTCAATGTTACACGATGTTCATCGCTCAGTGCTGCAAAAATACATCGGGCTAGGCCATCTGATGTAGATTGCTGCTGTTTCCATCCCACAACTGCTCATTTTTCATGCCACCAATTCTTTTTGTTAGAATAAGTGTCAATTTATTTGAAATTGTGGATGCGTCACTTTGAAGTACTACTCTTCATGTAATGCATGCCTGAGAGGAAAACCTTTTGAAAACAGCAGTCCTGAGAGATGGTATATTATTAGAATAAAACCTCTTGCTCTCACATACATCATGAGTGTAGGACAGCTTCAATATGTGTGTGCTATACTTGAAAGAGGACAAGATCGCTTTTTATCCTTTTTATGCTAAGGTTGTCTTTCATTACTTCATTTTTATTTTCTGTTTATCATACTTGATTATACTAATTGTCCAACTTAAAGAAGTCTGTATTTTCAGCTGTAATTCATAAATGGATTTAACATTTCCCTTAGTATTATGGACCATTAGGTCAAAACAAGAGCAGAGAAAAATGAAAAGCAACCCATATTAACCTTTGTGCCACCAAAAAGAGAAAAAAAACATGAGAAATGCAATGGTATGACTACAAGAATCCATAACACAACTAAAGAAATTCATGGTCAAAACAGGAGGATGATTTAGCTGAAATATAAAAAATGGTTAAGGCATGAAGTGTATGACATTATGAAGCAGGTGGTGGAACGGGGGTGTTGCTGCTTTGTGGCATCTGGTGTAGGAGAACTGGGATTGAAGTGTTAAGAATGTAATTGCTTTACCTGTATAGACTAACAGCTCTCAAAGCAAAACATCAGATGATAGTTCAGAGAACTTTCCGACTTTGAACACAAAACCACCCACACACACACACACACACACACACACACACACACACACACACACACACTACTCTTCATTCAGATCATTCAAATCAGATTGACTGAGCTTATATTAGCTCTTATCAGTTGTTTGGTTATCTCTTGTGTTGCCCTGAATTCTGAGTGCCACCTTGAGTTGGCTCATGCTGGGAAGCTCAGGCTTTCACACAATGAACCACTCGCATCACGATGAGGCTATAACTGCACAGTCACATAAAAATTCATGAAATGACCTCTGAAGCTCAGATTACATGATGTGCACCCCAATTATGTGAACATTATGTGCTCCCACTACAAAAAGAGTATGGGACAAAACCACAAACTGACACGTAAAAGAGCTTAGGTTACGATTACGTTTAGGCAACTAAAGCAACTTTGGATAGGGTTGGGCAACTGAGAAAGCTTGGATACGGTTAGGTATTGATCATCCTTAAATATTAAAAAAAAAAAAAGGAGTAGTAGAAAAAATGAGTTGGTAATTAATATACATGTATACAATATACATTCTAAGTCCACACTAATCCAGAAGAATCTGTAAACACATCTCCATTTTGCCCTTATGTCCACAGGAAAACTGTTTTTGGCCACTGAAAAAAAAATGAAATTTCAAAAATGCACCCATGAATCTGAAAATGGTGGATTTGTGTTGAGTGTAGCTGGCGAAAGCTGGGAAAACTACGGATTTTGTCATATATTTTTGTCATATAGTGTATGATAATGTCATATGATCCTAGCTGTCTAAAATCTGTGAGTGTTCTGCACATGCTTATTAAGGAAAGCATGTAAGCGTTTTGGTGTGAGTGGATCTTTTCAAAAAGTTTGTGACAACACTACAAGACAGAAAATAATAAATAAAATAACTTATTTTCCACCATGTTATTTAACTGTCAAACCACTGCCTGTGTCAAAATGCATCTCTGATCCTTTGGTGGTGTGAAAACATACAGTATTTCTCACATATTTACATTTTAAAGCATCATGCTCATGCAACAAAATTTCTAGGTTGCTATAGTATTACCTATTAGGAAAAGCAACTGGAAGCCACATATTCAAATCTGTTGGAGATGTGATTTTTTACTTGTTTTTGCACTGCATGACACTGCATCCTGGGCTGAATGATCTGTCAGCCTTGCTGACACTTTTCTGTGCAATTAACAGAAATGAGCTATCATCACACACTTCATCAGATGGTCTTGTCTTTCCCTCTCTGTCTCTTACAAACCCTGTTGCTCTAATAATCTGTGACTCTGTGTCCCTTGTCCCCTGCCGCTCTCTTCTCTGCCAGACTGTCTCCTCCCTCTCCCTCAGTAATAACAGTGAGAAAAACTATAGTTACACTGGAAAGAGAATTTTTGACCGGCGGGTCAGCACCACTTTTCAGTGCCTCGGGGCTGATTGTGGTCTGAGAACTTGCCCTCTCACTTTGGCCCTGAGCTGAACTGAATATATTTACTAGATATCATATTTCTCCACCTCGGTTTTATTTCACCATATTCACCTTTCATCCTCACCATCAGCAAATTACTGTTGTATAAAGAAGGTTTTCCCAGCTTCTGAAACTTGGCTTTAGCAATGCAGATTCAACTTGATGAATAAAATGCAAAAACATTCTGACCATTGGTTGGATTGACTTTCATCACCTTGATGCCAGGTGAGGACACATTGGCAACACAGACGCGCGAGGTGCTTACTTGTGTGACTGCGCCAACAGTAGGATATTAGCCATCTGCCGGTTTAAGACTGCCACAGCTAAAAAAAAAAAATCAGAAGATACATTTCATACCAACCCAAAATTCTAGGCGTATGTATGAAATAAAATGACAAGGACGAAAACTAAAGACTTTCTCTCTATAATTTTAGTTTATTTTAGTTAGTTTTGTATGCACACAACACAGTTTCAGTCAGCTATAGCTTTTTGTAAAGCCCCATTTTTATTTTTATTTCAGTTAACAAAAATGTTTTTTCACACCTGGCTTTCATTATTTCTTTAATGATAATAACTAACTCAGCCTCTCTGCACCCATCCCTGCTCTCCCCGTTGTGAACAACACAGACATTCAGTGCAGTTTCCTGCCAGTAGCAGTCCTTGCAGGCCTGGTACACTCACATCATGTCGCCAATTGTTTTCTAGCCCAAAGCAGTCCTGCTCTTTTCACTTGCTGCAAGTTTGGACATCTTCACTGAAACCACTGGCTGCAAAACCCAAGAAGGAGCATGAAAGCTTGCGCCATCTCCCACCATGAAGCATTTCTAACTTCACTCTTTTTGTAATATCTGCCTAAAGCATCTGTCCTTCAGGCCTCTATCAGCAAAACCTCTTTGGCAAGACGCTCCTAAAACTGCTCCATCATGTTGTATGGTCTTGGATCAAATGATGCTTCTGTTTGTTTGCCGTTCCATCATGCTCCCCGAAGTCGTTCTCTGCTCAATCAGCACTTTTTTTATATACCAAACATCACCACCTCTGTGAGGCTTTCTGTGCCATATTTACCCTGAAAGCCCTGTGAGAGAAGGATTCAGTTCAATTTAAACTCAACTGGCAAAATCTAGAATAAGCTTGTATTTATCAGTGAGTCAAATTTAATGCTATTCTGTGTTTTTGGTAGTTAAGTCTACAGGGTCCTGACTTCAATCCACCCTCATTATTTTTGCATAGTGTATCATTATTTAGTTATGATTGCATTTTAGACTCCCTCATATTTCAGACTGTCCTGTTGGTACTCACTCTGCATTGGCTGGTGCTCAGCTTTGTACTGCCTATCAGGGCATTATTGCAGAGGATGTTAAAGAAATTACTTAATGCTCAATATTGCTCATTTGGGAAGGCAGAGGCAGCAGTTAATTTGCCTCAGTGACTGAGTGCTTTTAGAAGCCAAACTCATGTGCTGCAGTCTGATTATAAAAGACTTTGGTCATATAAGAACCGGTTCACAAATTTAAGCTTTTATTCTCAGAGCTTGCTCACTTTGGCCTCAAGACATAAAAAAGTATGAAGTATAAAGGACTCAGCTAAAAAAATGAAAAGTTCTCTGGAACAGGTGGATACCATGGCTACTTTTCAAAGCTTTGACCTCAAAGTCTAAAGCTTCCATTGTGACTTAACAGGATGTTAAATACCACTGGAGCAAGTTCACAATCTGTTCACGCCTCTATGCGGCACACGACCAGACTGACAAGACTGACTGTAAGGATCATCTCTTCAGGCTTGTACCCAGCCTGCCTACCTATTATCCCAGGGCCTCCTGCCAATTCCCAGGCTGGATCTACAATGGAGACAGCCAGCGACCTTTTACCCTTGGAAAAGCAGCACCCCTTCACACAGCCAAGACAAAAGGCGCCAAGAGGTACAGCAGTATTATTGTCAATATCATGACTGCTTTTTACCCAAAAGCAGAGAACCAAATTAATCTTGGAATGCTGCTCCGCTGACAATAAATGAGACAGCCTCAGTGGAGATTTTTTTTTTTTTTTTAAGGTTTTATGTCCAAAGTTTCATTTCATTGAGCTTCATTTCACTGTGACAATTCTGAATTACAAAATGTTTTCTGACAGTCCCACAGCACCAAGACAAAATAAGAAAGGAAAAAACAAATTTTGAAAAATAGATGGAAAAAAAAAGGCAGACACCATTTAGGACACTGGTGGTGAGGAAGATGGTGGGAGATGTGTGAAAATTTGCAGCTAAGAAGTGTAGGTGCATAGCTAAAGCTGAATACTAATAATACAGCCTTTCTTCCTTCTATTAGCTAATGGTTAATTAAGAACAGACATGATTTGCTTTCTCAAGTGATGTCCATCAAAAGGCTAAAGGCTTAACACACATATGCAGCATGTGGAGGACTGAAGTGCCTCCTTACTGACGTGGATTTGCCTCTTCATGACCATGGTGTCATACTGATAGCGCTGTGTTGTCACTGTGGGGATTCATCACTGAGTCAGCGCAGTCTGTCCTCCATTTATTCAGCTGGACAGGTGCTTGTGACTTGAGATCTGTCCAATAATCTACATAATGGCTGAGCAAATTCTAATCACTGCAGCATCAGTAGGCTGTGTCACTTCAGCCATCGAGATGAAGTGTCATAATGTGGGTATATAATCACAGTAAACAGTAAATTGAACAAAACTGTCATCTGTGTGCACTGTGCATTTTAGTTTCAGAAAGCGACACTTGTAAAGTGATGTTAAACCTGCTTTGAGTGGATTAGGGCAGGTATTTTTCAGAATGTTAGCAGGGGGGAAGTCCAGCTCAATGGCAGGAGGCTAACAGTTAGCATTTGGAGCATCCAGCCAGTATCCAGCACTCAGTAATGATGAATGCTGTTTTAGTGCTCAAAGTGTAAAATCATTACTGTCCAAACAACTAGGGGGGGAATTAAATGATATATGAAACAATATCACATTTTTCAAAATGGATGAATTATCCCTTTTTACTGCATGTCTGCCCTGTCTTCCACTATCCTTTACAGCAGGGGGATTCAACATTTTTCAAGCCAAACTGACTGAGTGACCCCCTTCAATATATATTGTATAAAATTGTGTTTTATGTTAAATTGGGCCTAGTGACATGTATAAATGTACCTTGTTATTGTGCATTCAATTCTAAGCTATTCAAATAATACACAGGTTTATTTATTCAAGTTTTTATTTTAAATGTGCAAGGTAAAGTGACAGCAAAAGGTAAAGTGGAAACAAAAATAAGTAATGGCCTATTAGTGCCACCGCCATGAATAAGTATATCTGTAACATTGCAAACAATACTGAACTATTAAAATAATTAAGAGATTCATGTATTTATTTTTAAATAATTACATTTATAAAATTTTAAATATATATATATATATATATATATACATAAATTGTCTAATCAGCGAATCCCCTGTTGAAGACCTCTGCTTTACAGTAAGTGTAATGTGATGCAAGCTTTAACCATGTTTTCACCGTGTCATTTCTTAAAAATAAAGTGAAAAATGTTACTTTTCATATTCTATGACTAATTATACTGATTAATTGTCAAGCCATTATTCTCATATGGCATTTATATTAGCTGGGATTAGGAGGGATGAGCAATAAAAAAGATTTCCAGTGTTTAATACTGATTCCACCGGGTAACTAGTTCCACACTGCTTGCAGGACTGGAGGATATAAGAAATGTTTAATAACCCTAATAATTAGAGGCAACAGAGTACTCTTAATTACATATTACAATGCTACAGGATGGGAAAAGGTATGCAAGCACACACACACGTACACACACACACACACACACACACATACACATAAACACTCCTCTTGTCATCATTTAAATGCAAATGCCACTGGTAATGAAAGCAGACAACTGTTATTAGCACACAAAGTGGGCAGAGAGAGCTGGGCTATAAGTTAAAAAGGCAGAGTGGGAGGATGGAGTCACGCTTTGACGTTTCAGAGCTTATGGAAATTCAACACTTCACTGTCAGTCAAGACAGCACAGTGTGTTTTCATGCTTGCTGCTCTTCATCTATAGCCTGGTGCAAACATCCAGCCAGGCATTCTTAGTCTCTCTCTCAGTTTTTATCCCTCTGTTTCACCTTTGTCTCAGCAGAATGACAACTCCTTCCTCCCCGTGAATGCCCATGTGTAGTTTCCATGGTTACCAGGTCAGGTCAGGCAAAATGTAATACATAGCTGGATGCTACACTGATTAAAGCATAACATTAGAAAAGTAAATATTTCCTATGGAATGTGTTTGCCAGCCTCTCGATATGGTTTTGGTTTGCCCATATGCTGTCACAGTGTAGGCTATAGCACCTTATTTGCTGCAAATCAATTTTCCTCTGAGAATATAGATTCAAAGGTAAATTGACCCTAAGTGAACTACAGATTTATTATGTCTATATATTTATTGTATTAATATGGGATGTTCTGTCTGCAGTCTCCCCTAGAGAGGGGATCAAAACAGAGATTAACCTCACTGTGATTAACTTCTGCTGAAGATCCCACATGTGGAAATGGCATATCGGTTGCATAGTGTGAAACTGTGCTGGAGTCACAGTAAGACAAATGATATTCTACACATAATAAACAGTAGTATGGAGTGTGTTATTGAGTTTGGGGAGATTCATATAACAGTGGGTATATACACACTAAAATTCATCACTAACTCACAACACATAAAATTACTACATGAATTACATTAAAAATGCAAAATAGATGTTTAAATGATTTGGCTCTGTTTTATAATATATTTTTTCAGATGGGAACTGATGGTATAAAAATTCACTCTCCTGCTGCATTTTCAAAATATTTGTTGCAGAGTATAGAATTGTATGCTTAGCCATTAAAATGCAAAGGCATATTGGAAAATGAATTTTTATAGTAGGTTATTTATCTATCCCTTAGAGATGAAAAACATTAAAGGACAAAGAATGAATGGGGAAAGAAACAGGCTGCCTACAGTTCCTAGAAGACATGATGATACGGCTTTTACAGCAACTGGTGATTTTTTTTTTGTTTGTTTTGTTTTTTTTTGTTTTGCTTTGACTTACAGTTCCTCTTACTCTAATAACAGCTAAGTTTATATTTAAAGCCATAGGAAACCTAAATCTGTGATTTGTCTGCAGTCACTAGGATTATTATTTAGTATCTTCATCATACATCAAGCTCTGAGAGTTACTGAGAGTCACTAACTGCAGTAAAATGGACTGCAAATGGTAAATGGACTGCATTTCTATAGCTCTTTTCTTGTCTACTGACCACTCAAAGCACTTTATAATGTTTTCCTCACATTCACCCATTCACACACACATTCACACACTGATGGCAAAGGCTACCATGCAAGGTGCCAAGCTGCCCATCAGGAGCAATAAGGATAAAATGGAGCTTGAAGGCTGCATTTTCTAATCCAGCAGGGCGGGCTGGGCACTGCAGCAATATAACAACAAATGTTTTCATGGCTGACACTGCAAGGTGCCATGCTGGGGGGTTTTCCTTACGGAAAGAAAATATATTTACCAATATATTAAATTAAATATATGGTAATATATTAGAATATATTACATTTAATATATGGAATTACAATATATTGAAATATACTTTATATTTGAAAATGTCTTAGAAATACATCGAGTAATATATTGGTGAAACATATACTATGCAATATATTTTTATATTGCATCAATATATTGTAATCTATTTCAATATATGGAATAATACAAAAGTAATTGTGCATTTCAGATATTGCAATGTATTGCATATGAATATATGTTTATATCCCATAATATGTCATTTTATATTTATAAATATCCTCCATAATGTATTTAGATTTATATGTGATGGATACTGGGTACATATATTTAAACATACATGATCTATGACTTTCCAATTATATGGGAACATGTATTGGAAATATATGTACAGATATATGCCATGCATGGTCCATGCATATGTCATGGTTGTTTATTGGAAAATATGCAATGTTAAAAAAACATCCCAATATATTTTTATATATGTTGCGATATATACATATATGATATATGCATATATTGCAGTATATTTGAACATGTAAAAAATATAGTGCCGTTTTTGGTCTTGATTGCAGTATATTTTTTTTATATGTATCAATATATAGACATGTATGATCTATGCATATATTTCAATATATTGGAAAATATAAAGACTTGTTCCTATATATTGAAATGTATTATCTAATATATCACATGATATTTCCCAAGATACTGTAATATATTTTTGTTTCGTAAGGGTTTGCATCCTTGCCAAGAAATGCATCCACCAATGTTTAGACTAACCATAACCTGAGGAGACCCCTGCCTAAATTAACAACCTTTTCAGGTGGACATTTTTCAGACTATTTGAGTTTCAGAGTAATGAGTGTTTTGAGATAATGGGCCATGGGATTAATGGGCCTTTGGTCCAATGTGCCTTTTTTCAGATTATTGGGGATTTGGAATAATGGGCCTGCTGACCAATGGGCAGTCTGGAGCTGTCTGGAGGGAACACATGAGAAATTAAGGCCCAGGCCGCCTTCACAGCTGGATATTGTCTTTGGCAAAGTAAGGCTAAGTTGTGACAAAGTTCATGTCTGACTCCATCACTAGCAAACGGTCCATATGTAGATGGAAGCCTTTACTAGCCCTTGCCTCATCTTCTGATATGATCCTTGACGTGCCGTGCAGACAGGCTGACAGTTAGCTCTTCAGTTAGCTAGTGTATGCTATCACCTTATAGCAGGTGCGGTAGAAGAGTCAATCAGATGGGGACGGGTGGAATAAAAACTGAGGTTGTGTTCTGATTGGCCGCTCCACTCTTATGTGTGAAAGTCAGTTTTTAATCCCCAGCAGAACAGCTGCAGAAATGAACCTTAAGGCATCTATCTGCATATAGAAAGGATTTCAGATTCTCAATTTCATGGTGATTTCTACTTTTCTACTCGTAGCTTACCACTCCTTTAATAAAGATCACAAATGTGCATTAGTCAGTTTCACATGTTGGCACCTGTTTAAACTTTAATGGACCTTTTTCACAGCAGCCAGTTTGACCTGAAACAGGCGGGTGAACACAGGTGTGACTAATGCCATTAATGAAAGTTCCATTGCGTTTAGGTGGAACAGATCCATTCCAGCACTGAGTGTGTGTGTGTGTGTGTGTGTGTGTGTGTGTGTGTGTGTGTGTGTGTATTGACCAGCTGGGCCGGGTGTGCCTGAACATTATTCAATAACTTTGTTAACAACAGTGCAGCTAATTAGGATTAACACATTAAAACTGAGAAAAAAACTTGAGACAAGCTAAGAATGAGCTTCCAATAATTTTTAAATAACTTTAGCTGCACGCCGATGATTTTCATGAGTTTTAAGTGCTAACTTTAACTCCCCCCTTTGTTCTTGCTGCAAGCAACAAACAGCCAGGTGCTTGTTTTGTCATGCTGGAAGCTTCAAAAAGTTATTCAAAGCAAGGCGAGCCACACAGAAATACTGTTTGTTCATTGTGCAATAAAGAGACAACAATACAAGTGTAAAAACAATAGAAAATATGAAGTTGGGACACAGAATAGAGGAGGTAACAGTCATAACAAGTGTCAGTTCATGTGAGGCTTCACAAACTGACTAAGCCAGTCACATGACAGCAGCCGCCTATGCATGGAAAGGCAGATTTCAAACCACTGGAAAAAAAATCAGTCATCAAGACAAAAATCTGAAAATACACATATTGCATCTGGACAGCATGGGGATGTTGGTAATTTGTTTTTAACAATGATTGATTTGCTCATATGGTTGATTTGTTATGAATTTTCAAAGTTTTGAAATTTAGAGGCTTGCTGTAGCGCCACCATCAGGACTATTGGCTTGTGTTTGCATCTGAGGTAATCTGGCATGGGACTCGACCTTTGTGCAAAATTTGGTAATTTTTCACTAATGGGAAGTAGGACTTCCTCGGAAGAAAGAAAAAAAGAAAGAAAGAAGAAGAAGGAAAAGAAGAAGAAGAAGAAGAAGAAGACGCAGGAATACAAGAGGGACCTGGCAGCTTAGGCTGCCCGGCCCCTAATGATAAAAATAAGGATCAAGTTGAGGATGGACATTAGGAAGAAAACAGGGACAACCATAAGTCAAGAGGCTTTATTTTACAAAACCTACACCACCGACTGACTTTGATAAGCAATACACATTAATATGCGCTACTGACTGGAAAAGAGAAAGGCAGGGTAACTACTGCAGGGAGATTCTATCGCAGATGCGGGAGAGACCACCACATGTGCACTCTATCACAGCAACTACACTGCAACCTGCACGGCACTGAGTGAAAGGCAAATCCAAATTCAAGTGACCACCACCTTTCAGGCCTACCACACTGCATGCAAGGAGAAGGGTTTCCCACGAGTACTCCCCACAGGTCCTGCCTGAGGGAAAGAAGCAGAACTAAACAGAACACAATAAAAGAAATCAGTTGGTTCAGGTTTACAACAGGGTTAAAAAGGACATCCAACAATACAACTGTAAGCAGCATTCAAATCTGACTTCATAACCATAGTAGAAAGCAGAGGGCAACTTGTAAACATTCAAAGTTTCACCAAAAAAAAAAAAAAAAAAAAAAAACAGGCAAAGCAGCAGTCTGGCATGAAAGCTGGAAGAGGGAAATGACAAAATTATGTCAACAAACTGGCCAAAATATCTCAGAGAGAATAACCCTCCTACTTTACCATCTCATTTTACTGTGCTCACCTGGAGGCCCTGCACCAGTAAAGATGATCGGCTGCACTGTAACTCAAGCAGGGGAAAGGCAGGCTGTGTTGTTTCCTACAGGGATTAGATAAAACATCACCAGTAGTATAATTCAGTGAAACAACAGAGATTTATCCTCTGCAGCCTAGCTCTTCAACATGGGGCTATACTGGGATCAACTTGAACTCAGCCGCACCACAACTTCACATACAAGAACACTAGTAAAATCTCAAAATGCTCAAAATGCACATTAAACCATGCATCCACACTCCAAATCTCCCCTGCACAAACAAAGCCGTCCTCCCTACACCTAGCAGGCCTCAGACAGAGGGAGGCGCTACCTGCCCTCACCTGTGCTTATTAAGACAGTGGGCTATTGAACCCTGGCTACTAGCGGCGGTACTCCCTGCTTAGATGCCAGCCCTCTCATTAAAATATAATTAAATAATTAGAAGTTCAATCATTTTAACACAAGAAACAAAATGGTTTCATTTATTTTACATCAGTGTGCTATGGAAAAGTTCTTGTCGCGGAGTTTCGTCTTATCTTTGCTCTGGCATTTTTGGCACAAAGCAAAACAGTGACAGCTTAGACCAAAGCTGACCTGATGCTGGCAATCTAGTCTGTATATATTTAATAAAGCTATGTTTGTAATAGTAAGAACAGTTGAAGTTTTGTCTCATTGGTCACATCATCCTGACAACAACAGGCCCATCGCCGTGGTGATGGAATATTGGCCTACATTCTATACCTTATACACCTGAGTGGTGGATCTTTGGATCAGTCATTTGGTGTGTGGATGCTGAGCTGTCTGAACCTTCAGAGCACATTTTCTTTAAAACACCGCAATCAAAACACCTCGAGTTTTCCTTGCAGCAGGTTTGTACGTGATTTTTCTGTCATCATTTGTTTCCTCTTAGCTAAATCTCTTTAAATTGTGTGTTTTGCCTCCTAAGTAGGGTTGATGCTATGATATGTACTGAAAACAATATTACTGTTAGCTGTGCTTCATGTTGCATTTTGTGTAATTTCTTACAGTTGACAGTGATGATAATCTGTGGGATTGGACAGCTCGAGTACTTGGCACAAACATAAAATCAAAAGTCAACAATAGTATTTTTGTTTGTTGGTTATGACAATCTGTGATTAATATTACTTTGTGATGGTTTATAGGTTTTTGGGAGCTAGTTACTGTAATTTCACACAGTTTGTTCAGAAAAGCTCTCCTGTAATTAGTAAAAGCAGCAATATACAGTGCAGAACTGAGACAGGCCGTTGTGTGGACTGTGCAGCAGTGTGCCCACGTGTGTCCAAACCAAAATTCAACACACTGTTGCATCACAATGACACATTCTGAAGTCAGAGGGTGCAAGTGGCAGAATGTCAGTCAACCTTCAACTGTCTACACACCTTTTCTGTAGCTGATTATTTACTTGTTGCTAATTGAGACAAAAGCTCTGTTCAGTTCAGGTTTCACAGTGAAGTAGGTGTGGACTGAAATCTGTAGTGTTCCGTGATGCTGATGATGATCTAACTCTCATGAACTGAGTGTTTTTCTGCTTCTGCTCACAAGGTAAACCAGCAGGGTCACACATGGACACTGAATTTGTCCATCAGCAGCTCCAGCTGATGAGACCGTCCTCTTTCTCAGAGAGGGAGCATGATCTGTACCAAGCAGAGGTGAGTCTGCTCACTGGGAATGTAGAGATGCATTTTGTTGAGGGCGTCTTGTGTTTTCCAGGTCCAAACAGACTGTGTGCGTGTGTCTTGCAGAAAAAGATCATGCGGCAGTTCCTGCTCATGAAGCAGCAGGATGAGGTTCCTCTTCATGTATCAGTTGGCGACATGAAGGCCTGTCTGCTGTCAGGACGATGCTTCCTGGAGGAGTGAGTCAAACTCCTCATTTGTTAAATAACATTACATATTACATTACAAACTGATACAAAAGGTGCAACATTTTGAAAAGAGAGGTGACAAAATCTTTCATGTTTTTGAAGGTTCCAGGGAATAGCAGAGAGGGCTGATGCAAGAGAATTGCTTCTAGCTGAACTGGTAAGTATAGCACAGAGCATCCGCATGCTATCGAGACACTAAAACCTCTATTTACATGTTCAGCGTCAGCTACGTGATGTTCATATTGAGACTAACATGCTGCTGATGTGCACAGGCCTGGACTATGGCGAGGCGCCGCTGCCTCGATCATATGGAGGAGGAGCTCTGGGCAGAGCTTCATAAAGAGCACCAACTTTCACTGCAGTTTGGCAGAAAGGTACAAACTAAATCCATCACATTCTGTGTTGTAGCAGCTGCACTGTAACAGTCACTCACATGAACTCTTCCTCTCTTTCTCTCCCTGTCACATGAAGATCACACTGGAGGGCCTTCAAATGCTCCTGTCAGCCGTGCGCCCTGCAGCAGAGGACGCTGTCAAAGTCGTCCTCCTGTCCTTCTTTGGATGGTTGCAGAACGCTGCTCCAAAGTTCAGAAGAAACTACAGCGTCTCTTCACTGCAAAAGGCGCTTCAGCAGCATGTTGGCACCCTGGTAGTGGAGATAGTGGCAAGAGGCCTGGATTTCCTCCCGGAGGGACATGAACTTCATGACCAACTCTCCCAGGCTCAGGATTTCATCAGGGCTGCTGCTGATACAACCAGAGCCGAGGCTGCTGTTGCTGAAACAGGCAAACTGCTGGCCGAGACAGCGGCCCCTTGCCTGTCAGAGTTTGGGCATTTCCCCTCCGGTCTTCTGAAATGTATGTCCAAAACCGCAGCACAGGACATGGTGGCACAGATCCACAGCAGGTTTGCTGAGAGGCTGCAGTCTTTCAGACTTGTGGACTATGATGACAGCTTCTTCAGTGCCAGGGAGGCTGTCCTTTTGGCCATTCAGCACATGGACAGCGGGAGCCAGGCTGCTGTGGAAGAGGGACTGGAAGAGGCTGCAGACATTTCTGAGGAGAGCTCTGAGCTGTGTGCAGAGGAGCTCCTGCAGCAGACGGAGGCCGCTCCTGAGCTGATTGCTGACAAGGACGCTCTGGTAAAGCACGGCTGTCTCCACATTACATCACAGCATGTTTGGTGTCTTGAACATGTATTTATATCAAAATGATTTGAAATTCTTTTGTGTTCACAGTCTGAGAATGCATCTTGTGTCATTATGGAGACCGAGATGGACACAGTGAGTGACCTGCAGGTCCAACCCATGGATCCTGAGATGGGGGCATCCCTGCCTCCGATTGCTGACTTGAATGTGACGGCCCACATCATCCTTGAGGTAGTAGACAAACCAAATTTAAAAAAAAAAAAAAAAAAAAAAAAAAAGAAAGAATCTGTTGTATGTGAATAAAATATCTTATACTAAATAATTTCTCATGTTTTTCTCTGATTCTTCACTCAGGATGCTGCACAGGAGGAGAACCTCGTTCCACAGATGTCAGCCTGCAGTGGTGATGAGGTAAGAATTGACTGCTTACCTAAAAATGTCATCATACTACAGAAACATATCTGCACTGAAGTTAGACAGTCAGTTTTATTATCAATCATAAGTTTCCTTTTTCTTGTTGCTTGTATTTATTTGTGTTTGATTGCTTACTATTGTGCTTTTTTTTTCTCAGACTCCTGAGGTTTGCAGGGTGGAGCTTGTCGAGAGTCACGGTGAGTTGTTGCTCATTTTGATATCAGGAGAAAATACCATAAAACTAAAAGCACCAAGTATTTAAGATGCTATGGAGCCCCACTGGGGTCAGCTGAGACAAAAAAGACCCATGTGCATATTTGTACTCTTTCATATGAGAGCATCTCTACATGCACAGTACTTTTTAACCCCACAGATGAGGACCAGAACAAGCAGAAGAAGAAAAAGAAGAAGGGAGTGCGTGGATTTTTTCGCAGAATCTGGAAGAGACTGAAACGCCTCTCTGGAAATGCTGATCAGTATTAAAAATCACAATAATCAATCACAATAATAATAGTAGTAATAATAACAATGATAATAAAAATAATAATAGCATTTAAATTGTGGTCAAACTTTTATTTTGCCTTTTTTCTACACAGAAACTTTATGAATCAAATAATATTAGATATTTTTGGTTATTGATGGTAGAAAACTTTAAAACATTACTTGATATCTGTGAAAACAAGTAAATGCCAAGACAGGGCTGGACACCACGAATGAAAAAAGAAACACACCTCTGTGTGGTCTTCACTTCATGCTTTTCTGGATTTAATTTACCTGCACATGAACTGCTGATGTTAATTCACTGGCTGCTATCTAAAACTGAATTTAGTTGCAGCTGAAGGTAATCTGGCATGGGACTGGACCTTTGTGCAAAATTTGGTGATTTTTCACGCATGGGAAGTGGGACTTCCTTGGAAGAAAGAAAGAAAAAAAGAAGAAGAAGAACACGCAGAAACACAAGAGGGACCTGGCAGCTTCGGCTGCCCGGCCCCTAAAAACAGAACAAAGGTGCAGCTAGTGTGTCTTACAGGGGGAGAATGAAGCCTTCAGCCTTCTCAAACGAGAAGGCTGAATGAAACTAAAGATGCAGGTGTGATATGTGAATGTGTGTGTGGTGGAGGGGGTGACCAGAGGGAAGGGGCTTGCCTTTCCAAGGAAAAAGCCTATGACACCATTATTTTTAGGTCGGAAAAAAGAGTCACTTAAGGAAAGAAAGAGGGCCACCCTCAGCTCCAGTGTTAAACCTGGGAGGAGCCTCTAACAGTACATAAAGAGGTGTAGAGGCAGGTTACAGTCAGTCTGCTCTGGAGCTGACTCTGCTGGATTCTGTTGAAGTTCATGAAACAGAAATAAAGCCTGCCTACTGTGAACTCTGCCTGACTCCTGTGCATCCTTACTGAAGATTCTAGCACTCATTTTTCTGAGGTTTTTGGTAAAGGTTGTGAGCAGTTTTTCCTTACCTAATCTGGCCCAAATGGGGACCGTTTTGCCATCCAGCAGCCCGGCAGGTGCCATCCCCACACCCCCAGGAAGGGCAGAGGCTGGAGACGACAACACCAGTAATGGCATGTATACCGTATTTCACCAATTAATCGCCTGGTTCTTTTAAACGCCTGGGATCCAAGTTAATTTTGCATATTAAACGCCCAGGCAATTAATTGGGGAAATATGGGATATATATATATCAACAACATATCAAATATATATATATATATATATATATATATATATATATATATATATATATATATATATATATACACATATATATATATATATGTATATATGTATATATATATATATATATATATATATATAAGCAAACACACTCATTTTTAAAAATAATTATTATTATTATTATGAATGCCATTATTAATGATATTATTATTGTTATTGTTCCGTCATTTTTTCTTTCTCCTTGCCATCACCACTGCCAATCCAAATGACAACAACAATGACAACAACAACAATGGCAACAACAACAATGGTAACAGTAAATTCAGAGCCTGTCTGAGGCACAAGGATATTATTAAAATTATTATCAAAGAATAACACAACAGTCATGATAATAACAGATATTACAATAGTAACAAAGAAAAAGTAATAATCAGAATAATACTAATGCTACTAATAATAGTAGTAGTCCTAATAATAATTTGAATGAAGAGGAGGAAAAAGGTTAATAGTTAGAATGAAGAAGAAGAATGTAATGATAGTGATTTTCCTCCTTCTAAAGAAGAATAATAATAATATGAATAATAACTACAATAATAAATAATAATTATTATCACCATTACTATCACCATAACCAATAAAGGGAAAGATAGGGAGAAACTAGATTTAAACAAACAAGGGCAAAATATAACAAGTAATCAATACTTAAGTCTGTAAATTAATAAATATGCAAATCTGCCTGTGAGTGGGTGTGTTGTTGAATTAAGAGGGTGGTTATCGTTGCAGGGAGCAGTGGTCCTGTTCGTGGCACTGATCAAATGTTGAGTCCTGTTTTAAGTTCAGATGAGTTAAAAATGAGGCCAAATTTCATAATATTGTTGTTTTTGTGAGCATTTATTCTTTCTTGTGAAATGTATTCTGTGAGCGAGTTGAGCCAGTGAGTGGTGTGAGTAGAGTTTTATATTTCCAGTTTTGGAAGATTATTTTCTTGGTGATAGCTAGAGAGAAATGAGTGATGGGTTTTTGTGTTTGGGTGTGACGGCTACTTGTGTGGTGTCTCCTAACAGGCAGGAGAGATGGGGACACTGGGATTCTGCAGCCCAGGACAGTGGTGAGTTTCTCAGAGACTCTGTCCTAAAGGAATGAGCTGACAGAGCCAAGTGGCATGCAGATAAGTGTCGGGGCTACCCAGTGTGCATTGTGAGCAGGTGTCTGTGTCAGCCAGGCCCATTTTATACATTTTACCCTGGCTGACGTGGAATCTGTGGATAGTTTTGTATTGTATAAGTTGCAAGTTTGTGTTAGTAGTCAATACAAAAGATGTTTTTATTGATTTGTATCCAGAGGTCGGGGTTTAGGAGAGAAAGACACGTCATTTTCCCATTTGATGACTGGGAATGATATGGAGGAAACTGAGATGAATGTAAGTTTATAAAGTTTGGAAATAATTTTTTTTTTTTTTTGAGTTTGCGATCTTCATGATTTCTTTGCTCAGTCTGGACAGTTTTAGTGTATTCTTGGTTGTGTTACGTTTGGATTGGATTACAGATTTCAACTGTTGATCGTGCAGGAACTGGTCTTCGCCAACCCCATACTTCTGGATCACAGTGTTAAAAAACAGGAATTGTTGTTTTGGAGGGGTGATGTAGATGAGTGATTACTGAAGTACTGATGGTGATTACCGATTTGCCATGAACCAAAGGCCCACGCCGGTTCTACCCATTCAATTTCTATGGTACTTTGTCAGTGACACACTACAGGGCACTAAGGTCATGGTGCTAACATTCAGACATTGAAAAATAATAGCTTTTGAGTTGGAGTTTGAAGGTTTCCAAAGAATTAGCTCCTCTAATTGCATGAGGGAGCTGGTGTCAAACAGGGAAATGATCTGCTGCTTTACCAATTGTTTCTTGATTTGAGGGATTTGAAAAGTAATCAACATTCTGTGATTGTTTGTCACAAGGGGGTAAAGAAGGGGAGATGAGGTTGGATGAACCCATACCCATATGAACCCTACAATATGTCATCAGAGACAGATGTATACCATCATATCATCCCTTTCTCTTATTGGCTGTCTTTTTATCTCATTGTTTGGCCAATGGCATTGGTGTATGTCCAGGTTTAAAGAGCTCTTTTCAATTGCAAGTGCAAAAGAAGACATATAGGACAGAGCTAAAACACTGCAAGGTCACATATACATTTAAAGTCACAAGACAAAGTCCCTGTAATCCATATCCTTAGGGTGGCAGCTCGGGGTAGAATTCAGTTTCTGTCCATCCACCCAAGGATCTATAGTGCCTCCCAGAGGGTAGGAGTCACTAGTCTGTAGAAAATGTGCAAATATGCAATTTGCAAATATCAGATATCAGAAATCAGAAAACCTTTATTGTCCATTGCAAAGCAGTGGAAATTCGTCTTTGGCGTGACTCATGAAATAAAATCGAACACAGTCAAGGTTAAAAACAGCTAAAACAGTCAAAACACAGCCAAAACACAGGGGAAAAAACACATAGTTTTATGTCAGAACATAAAACAAAGACTGCAAGGAGGATGAGAAGGATCATGAATGATAGTGGTGTCTTTCTGTCTTACTGCCTGAGTGTGGAGGGCTGAAAGTGAAGACTGTGTGGTGCCTGTTATTTTCGTTGTTTGATTTATGACCCGTACCAGCTTGGATTTGTCTTTAACAGAATGGAAACTGTACGTGAGAACTGACTCAATGAGTGATTTCTAGACAACTGTTAAAATGTTTTTGCTCACATTAAAACTCCTCAGTTTTCTCAACAGAAAAAAAGGTTATTGTGCCTTTTTATAGGAAAGAAAAGGACAATGTTCTGTCCACCTCATTGGCCAGGTACCTGAAGGCCTCCACCTGCTCTTTGATCTCCAGTGGGTCCAGCAGTGTGTGAGCCGCATCACCAGATGTAGTTCTCCTTCAGCAGCACAGCTCTTTGCTCTTAGAGATGTTTAGATGTAGGGAGCTCTCCTCAATGAGAGTGGAATCCACCTGTTGGCGATATGCTGCCAGGCTGCTGGAGTCTGTCAGGTGAGCCACCAAGGGCATGCCGTCCGCGTATTTGAGAATATTATTAAAATATAAAATATTTTAATTTGCACAGAATATTAAAATATTCTTCTTAAGTGTGCTACTAAAGTGCAAAGTGCCATTATTAAAGTGTGCAGTTAAGTTGTCTGTTTATAGTGCAATTTATACAAACCCCAGTGCAATATTAACAAGGCCAAAGCTGTCAGTCACTAGTAACCAAGTTCCCTTCGTTACAACAGGGTTAGGAGGCAGTGTAAAACTGGACCAGTAAACACCGCACAATTCTGAATTATCTGAGTTGTCTGACAAAATGTAGTCTCTGCTGAGCTCTCTTGATGAGCTGGCTTGAGTTCATATCCCATTTCAGGTTATTGCTTATGTGAGTGCCGAGTAATCTAAAGGAGTCAGTTATCGTAATTTGTCGGTTGTTGATTTGAATGGATGTCTTCATTGTCTTGTTCTGTTTTGAGTCTATGACTATTTCTTGGGTTTTGGTTGTGTTTAGGACCAGGTCACTCTCCTACACACAACCTGATCACCCTTTCTATTTCAAGACGATATGGGAATTTCATTGTCTGGAAATGTGGTGTCATCAGCATATCTCAGTATATTACTGGAGTTGTCAGCAGATATGAAGTTGCTTGTGAAGAGGTGACAGAGCACATCTCTGTGGAGCCTGTGTGCTGAGGGTGAGGGGGGTGAGATGTTAGATTGCAGATTTCGACAGCCTGGCTCCTGTTCTTTAGAAAATGCAGAGTCCAAAGTCACAGAGAAGGGTTGATGTCTCACAGTGTTACTGTATTCCAGTACAAGCAGTGCTTTCTACCCGCCTGTGCTGCATAGCTATGGCATCAGCTCTTTAAAGTTGTATTTGCTCTTGCAGTAAAAGTATCTTTCCATCCTTCTATCTGTCCATCAGATAGTCTCAGTAACAATCGGTAACACTTTACAGTAATGGCACATGAATTAATATATGTCAGCACTGTAACTTCTGCATGAATCATGAGTTAAGGCATATGCTGTATGATCAAAAACAATGTTGCTACCTAAGACAACTATTTATAATGGTTGCTATAATATAGTACTTTGGACTAATTCTGTTTATTAATATCATCAACACGCTTAGGTTTAATCAAACATATTCATCAACAATACCATGATTACATGACACTTGATTATATCCCTCTAAGTTTGAGTTTTGTTCGTTGTGATTTCTTGTAAACAATATAAAAGAAGAGTTGAATCCAGAGAGTAAGTAGAAAATGCCCAATAAATTGTGGTGAAAACCTTTTTTTTGCATTCAGGATGAGCTCATAGCCCTAGTACCATGCTCGTCCTCTCTTTTTTATGCATCAGTTCAGAGAGAGAGAGAGAGAGAGAGTATATGAGAGTGTGGATGGAATCTGCGGTATCTCTTATCTATAATCAGGAGAAGGATGGGAAAACAATGAATCACTCAGTATGGATAATGCACTGGTGGAAAAACAGTCCCTTTTTACGTCATCAGGAGGGAGAGGGGGAACAGAGAGAGAGAGAGGGCGTTCATTAAACATTCATCACTGCCTTTTTCTGCTAGACATTCCGTGCTGTCAATGTATATGTGAAATATCTACATTTTATATTTATTTCTGTAGAATATAGTTTGTGGAGATGCATAGCCGCACAACTTTCTATGGAGGTTTGGATTTAAAGTATTGCCAGGTCAGCACTGAGGCCTTTAAAATATTCATGCAAAGCCAATATGTTCAGTTTGAACACTGTTGTCCTGAATGTTTCATCAGGCTTGTGGTGAGAAGGAACAACAGCATTTTACAACAACAGGTCATGAACATGTTTTGAGCCACCAGTACACGTTTTGCAGTTAAATCCTCGAGGCCATGTGGTCTTTTATAGCCCTTGTCGTGTTAATCAATATTATCAGCTGTGTGTGTGACCCGGGCCAAACCAGACGTGTGTGACCTGTGTTTGAGGATCCCTCGCAGGCAGGAGGTGTGTGTGTGCGTGTATATATGTTTGTGTGTACACGTGTGGCCGGTGTCAGAGTGTCTGGTGTTGTTCCATCTCACGGTAAATGTGTCCTCATGCTGCTGTGTTAACCCTGTAGAGCCCCTGAACAAGCTTTTATGTTGTTGTTGTTGTTGTTGTTGTTGCTGTTGTTGTAATTTTAGGGTAATTTGCTTGTAATTTCAAATATACAGTTATTGTCATTACTTTACAATTATTATTATTATTTACAAATTTTCTCCTCTTTATTTGCTAATTTTCTGGTCATTTGTAAATAGTTATTTTAAATTTAATAAATAAAATGAATTTTATTCAAATAATTAAGTAAACAAATAATAGTTTTAAAAATATTTTCGCTAAAATTCGGATCATGGTTTTCATTGTGTAATTTTTGTTTTAATTTATAGTCTTCTTTATGGTTTTTTTTTTTTTTTTTTTTGTATGTGTGTATATAATTTTGGGGCACATTTTTGAAAGAAAATTTGTTCAGGTTTCCAGGGGTTAAAAATGGTACAAAATGGCCCTTTTTCTAGGAGCTACTGAACAACTGGAGCTGTTTCTACCAGTGCTTTTTGCAATTATTCTCCCTCATAGCCTTTGATTTGTACCATACCTGGGTACCACCTAACAGAGGGGCGTATTGATCCATAGAACTCTCAAATTGGACCTCAAGAAAGCCCAAAACAGCTTACAGTGGTTACTTTTTGCAATGCCACCAGCTGCTGCGCAATACAAGACCTGTCACCTTCAGAAATCTGTTTTCCTCTGTGGGTCTTTCTTTTTAAAGCTCTGCTGCTGTGTGCCCAGTGTTCAAGGCTACATAGAAACAGCAGCAACATATGAGCAAAAGAGGAGCAGATTTGTGTGTATATGCTGGGTAGAATCGTATTATTAGAATTAATAATATTTTTTTTGACTTTTGAGTCTGCCATGAAATAAAAATGTTGATTAAAGTTGCACATCCTCCAGGATTGAAGATTGTAACTGAACAGTTGCATTCCCACGACCAGCAAAAGTACAAATGGAGAGCTTTTTAACAATAAAAAATGATAGTCTTTTAAATGAGTATTTTAGATGTAGTGCATGCGGAAAATCATTCAAAACCCCCCTGAGAGCTAGATATTGGTTTGAAAAAGGAAACGCATGCAGAGAGGGAGGGCATATTTCAATATTTGCCTTTAAAATCCTTTTCATCAGGGGACAGGTTAGTCAGCGGAGGCAAGAGGACACCTGGCTGATCTGCATCTATTATTCAGATCATCTTTTTTATCATTTCAAATCCATCTGTAAAACCTCCATGCCTGCCTCCACTCTCAGACTGATTATTTGGACAGGGCTTTGAGGAGGAACCACAATACTACTTTTTATTCTGACAATAACCCATAATTAACTCTGTGGATTACTTTCTTGTTTCAGGAATTGCCTTTAAGCCTCCTCTTATTGGCTGACTGTTTAGACTGGAATCACTAGCAGCATGATAGATGAATGTGTATATTACATCTGTGCTTTTCTGTGCTTTTGTGTATCTGTGAATCAATGCATGCATTTTGCATGAGCATCTGCACATGTGATTTTTGCAAAACGCAGGGGGTAAAATTTACACACACACACACACACACACACACACACACACACACACACACAGTTTTCCAAGCCAAAGATGTCTTTCCTCACTTAAGTGGTCGCGCTTATCCTTCACCACATCTCCTCTGAAACTGCAAGTACATTTACACACACATACTGTACACCTTACACATTCTTCCCCATCTGTCACTTTGGGAGGAGCCCTCACACTTGTGTGAAAAGCTATTTCCCAGCTGTGAAGCTGAGGGGCAGCCTGGTGTGTCCTCTGCAGACACACACAGCACCTGCAGGAGATGAGAGAGGAGAGTCGGTGCTTATAGAGAGCTCTACTGTATTTGTTAGAGCTCTTAGTTCGACCTTTATGTTGTTTGCAACCTTTCCCTATCAACTGGTGTAATTCCCAGTATCTGGAAATTGGCCCATGTAATCCCTCTGTACAAGGGAGGAGAAAACAGTGACCTCAATAATTACCGACCAATATCTAAGCTTCCTTGCCTGGCAAAAATCCTAGAATCACTCGTAAACGACCAACTCAAAATGTTTCTCTCAAGACACTCTATTCTTAACCCTTACCAGTCTGGCTTTAGACCCATGCATAGTACAATATCTGCCGTTACACTGGTTGTAAATGACATTATCACTTCCATGGACAGAAAGGAACACTGTGCTGCTGTTTTTGTTGATTTATCAAAAGCCTTTGACACGGTTGATCATTCCCTGCTTATCCAAAAACTATATAGCATTGGGTTTGATTCATCTGCCTGTAGATGGTTCCGCAATTACCTTTCTGAAAGAACACAGTGTGTAAAAGCTGGAAACATCCACTCAGATGTTGTATCAGTAACAAAAGGTGTCCCACAAGGATCAGTTTTGGGACCTGTTTTATTTTCGCTCTATATAAATGATATTACCTCTACGCTTGTTAATTGTAATGCTCACCTTTATGCGGATGACACTGTTTTGTATTGTTCTGCGGACACTGTACATCATGCAATTGAGAACCTGCAGCTTTCCTTCACTGCTCTGCAAAATGCCCTTGTTGATCTTAAATTAGTTCTCAAAGTACATGCTTTTTTCTAGAGCCAGAGGCATTGATTTTAACAGCCTGCACTTATCAGCACTGAATGGTTGTCATATTGAACGAGTCTCTGAGTACAAATATCTTGGTATCTGGCTTGATGAGTCATTTACTTTTAAACACCACATCAATAATCTTGTCACAGAACTACGGCAAAAACTAGGTTTTTTATATAGAAATAAGTCCAGCTTTCCCCAGCACTGCATTACAACCCTCAAACCCCTCGACTCAGTTTACCATTCTGCTATCAGATTTATCACTGGCGATTCTTTCAAAACACACCACTGCTCTTTGTACAGTAAAGTTGGCTGGACTTCCCTTGCACAGAGATGAGACAAACATTTTTATCTTTTTATTTACAAAGCCCTTACTGGATACTTGCCACCATATATCTCATCCATGCTGAATCCGACTACTAATACTTACCATACCCATTCAGCTGACTATTTCTCATTTCAAATTCCGCGAGTTCACTCTGAGTTTGGAAAAACTGCTTTTAGTTACTGTGCACCAACCTCTTGGAACATTTTACAGAACACACTCCTGTTTGACTCTTCCATCCTTCCCGGCCATTTTAGGTCACTACTTGCAAACTACCTCGCTCCTGTATGCAATTGTTTTTAATGTTCTATTTTAAATATTTTAACACTGAATGTATCTGATTGTGTATTTTCATGTTGTATTGTATATATATATATATATATATATATATTTTTTTTTTTTTTTTTTTTTATTTATTTATTTTTTTTGCGGTGTATGTTGACCTTGACATCATTGTAAATGAGGGAAACCTCAATGATCTTCGAGGCTTTAAATAAAGGTTTGATTGATTGATTGATTGATTGATTGATTGAATAAAAATATAGTGTAAGGCCAGTTTATGGATTTCTCAACAAATACTGTGCATTTTGTACTATTAGGATTGAAGCTTCTTGCCATCCTGATAATTCAGCTGCAGGTCAGTTCAAATGAAATGCTTTTTTTTTCAGGTAAGAACTGACAGTTCTTGTCTGACAGCAATCTGGCATTTGTTCATCCTGAGTAACCCACTCACCAGAATATTCAAGGGAACATAATGCATAATGCATAAATAAAACAGTGGAATAACAAGTAATCAACACTGCGTATGTCTGAACATTTTGACAAGACTTATTCCTATTTAGTTTAAAACCAAGGCAGTTTTTTTTTTTTTTTTTTTTTAGAAGACTGAATTCATTATTATGTGTAGCACGCAGAAACACACTATGCCAGATCTCTCTCTCTCTCTCTTTCTCAACAGTTCTCTCCCACTCTGCACTGCATAATGAGGGTCGCCCCTGAGGCAGAGCACTGACATGGCGAGACAGTGCGTTCGCTAAATCCACCAACACACCAGTGACATGGCAAACAGGGGCAGGTGATGTTTCAGGTGGATTGCTGGCAGAGCGTGAGAGGAGGCACTCAGGCATCATTCTGATCTGTGAAATTCAGGAAAATACTAAAAAGAGTATCACGCATTTAAATGAATGCATTTAAATAATGCCTTTTACTGGTTCTGGTTCTTTAGCCTAAATGCAACATCCATGACCGTCAGTTTCTGCCTGAATGCATTCTGAACTCATTCATGGAAATCATGAATGAGATGTTAACATTCCAGCTGTATGCTTTCAAATTAAATTACACTTTATTAATCTAGCACATTTTCTGCAAAATTGCAATACAAGGTGTTAATGCAATGAAAGTACAACCATGCATATGTGGGATGTATAAACAGAGGTCTGTTTATTTTTTTTATGCATTGCAATTAAGTTCAAGTTCGTTAATGATTTTATTTTTTAGTTTATTATTATCATGCATTGACTGTTTAGTAGCTCTGTTTGTATGTGAAGGTGATGTAGAGTGTTGTGGAGCGTGTTGGCCAGCAGGTGGCAGCACCACTGTTTTTGACCGTTGCTTAGAGGGAAACGGCGAACTTGCGCTTCTTCTTCTATTGTTGCAAGCTTCCGCCTTGTTATATGCACAGTGCTAAGCAGCTGCAGTAAAAATACTCTTTACATCATATTTTGCAGGTGAGCTACATTAGTTAACATGGTTAAATCTGATTACTAAATTAGTTAAGTGTGTATAGACAGTAACACATGATTTTATTTTTCTTTATTGATCTTATTTTATTCTGTTTGTATATTTTATTTTCTTCTTCTATTGTTGCAAGCTTCCGCCTTGTTATGTGTACAGTGCTAAGCAGCTGCAGTAAAAATACTGTTTACATCATATTTTGCAGTTGTCCTTTTTGCTCTGGGCCTGAAGGGCAACATACTTTGGTGGCCCGTACGGGGATGGTCTACTAGTGCCAAGCTGAGAAGAGTGGGACCATCTCCAGTCATACGAACCCTGAAAGTGAGCAACACAAGCCACAGAAGTCATCATAGGCAAAATGGAGTTGGATGAACTTCAGGAGAGTGCAAGTGAGGCACTAGCTGGTCTTCAGCACAACCAGCTGTTGGAGGTCTGTGAGTTCTTAAGTATTGATGATGAAGAAGTCACTCAAAAAAGCAAAAGAGCCCTCATTAGGTTGGTGGAACGGGAGCTAGATGAGGTGGAACAAGTTAGAGAGAAAGAGGCAGCAAAGCAGTACCTCCTGAACCTATTATCTTTCATTGGGGGTTTAGGAGAGAGAACTGATGGATACATCCCTCATTTGGAGCCCATTTCTAGTCAGGAAAAGAATGAGGCTCAAGAAACTCTTGTTGAAGAAATAAAAGCTCTCAGTGAGAATCTTGACATTTCTGTCCCTCCCTCTGGGGCTCCCAGGCATCCTTTCATCCAAAACAGAATCCCTGAAGTTACCTTACGAAGGGAGTTTCGCATAAGTGGCCAAGTGGGTGAAGGGGGGCAACGTGATAAACTCTCATATACCAACCTTATGCATCAAATCGAGTCGGGTCTTCGGAAAGGCTATCCAGAATCTGAAATTATTGATGCTGTCATTCGGGCTATTAGCCCTGGACTGAAGCTGCGCGATATGTTAGAAATCAAATGTGACTTGACTCTCCCAAAGTTGAAAACTATCCTGAAGGGACATTACAAGGAAGAAGATAGTTCAGATCTCTATCAGAAACTGATTACTATCTCGCAAGATCCAAGAGAGTCCGCCCAAACCTTTTTATTCAGAGCCATTGAACTGAAGGATAGGTTGCTTGTTGCATCCAGAGAGCAAGATGCGGGGCAGCAATATAATCCAGAGTTAATCAGGAAGAAATTCCTTAGGTCAGTTGGAACAGGGCTCTTAAGTGACAGTATTAAGTTCCAAATCAAACCCTACCTGGATGATGTCACAGTCACTGATGAAACACTGATTGAACGGATTAATGAAGCAGCCAGTTTGGAGCAAGAGAGACAGCAGAAACTCAAAAAACAGATAGCCCCAAAACAACCCAGAGTCAGTGAGTTACAGTGTAGTCCCCCAGATGAAATAAAAGAGCATGCCTGCAGTAGCCAGAAGACTGTAACAGCACCTGTGCCTGCAGATCAGACTCACCCAAAACCCTCAAAAAACACAGCCAAGTCCAGAGTAGACTCTGATATCCATGCCATGGTTGCAGAACTGAAAACAGAAATGGCAGAGATGAGAAAGATGTTTCAAGGATCTGTGGAAAACAACAATAGACAAAGGGGACAACGAGCTGACAGAGGAACACGGAAGAGAGGATGCAGGCCATGTCAGGAGGAGGGAATAGGTGACAGTTGTGAGCATTGCTTCAAGTGTGGGCAGGAGGGACATGTTGCCCGGGGATGCAGATTCCTGCAGCAGAGTCGTCAGGGAAACGGAAGAGGGTCACTGTCTCGGGACCACCAGTGACCTCTACCTCTGTGTCCCAGCCACCCACTCCCAAGCACTGCCAAGGCTGTGGCAGTAAGGAAAGCACAGGACAGAGACTGCAAAAGTGTAAAAACTGTAACACTGCTCACTACTGCTCAAAAATCTGTCAGAAAAAGCACTGGAAGGAGCACCAGCCAGTGTGCAGTGCTATTAGTCAGTTAGAGGAAAAAATGTCACAGAAAGATGTTATGTTTAACTGCTTTGAAATGAATGCTGTAAATTATCTCCCTCCACAGCAGCACAGGAAACTTGTCAGTCTGATTGGCAAAAGATGCATGGTTCAGTGTAGCTTAGATAACATACCAGTCTCAGCCTTGTGGGACACCGGAGCCCAGGCCAGCATTATCAATGAATCTTGGCGATGTAAACATTTACCACACACTAGTGTGAGAGGCCTTGAGGAGCTCCTAGAGCAGAATACTTTGACTGGAAAGGCAGCTAACCAAACAGCCATCCCATTTACAGGTTGGATAGCAGTTAAATTCAAGTTGAATAGTTCATCAGGCCCCAGTCCAAGTTTACAGGTCCCTATTTTAGTGTCGGATGACCCTAATGTAGCTGATGATCCAATCATAGGTTATAATGTGATTGAAGAACTGACCAAAGGGCACGTAGATGGTGAGTTTCAGCAGGGGGTGCACATGTCTGAAGTTATCAGTGCAGCATTAAAGGTTGACCCCAGCATAGCTAGCACCCTTATCCAGCTCATTACAGCAGACTATGCAGACTCTGATGGGGTAATGGTCAGAACAGGTAAAAAAAGAACAGTAATACCTCCAGGACAAACAGTTATGATCCACTGTCACTCACGTCTTGGCCAAATGGAGAGAGAGACTGCTATGCTATTCAGCCCTGCCAACAAACCATATTGGCCAGAAGGTTTGCACATTGATGAGGCTCTCATCACAGTGAAGCGAAGTAGCTCCTGTCGTATACCAGTTCCTGTGACAAACCTTACAAAACATGAATTGACACTTGACCCCCGCTTCTGTCTGGGATACATGGATACAGTCAAAGCGATCTATCCTGCTGCTGTACAGCCAGTGACAAGGGACCTTAATCCAATTCAAACAAACAGCATCAGTACATCACAACAGAAGGAATGTGAACCAAATCTGCAGTGTGAGGATGCCACAAGAGAAAACAAGGAGTTCTGGGATCCTCCTATAGACCTTGAGCACCTCTCTACCGAAGAACAGACTGTAGCGAGAAAAATGCTGAGAGAGGAGTGTAGTGCTTTTGCTAAAGATAGTGGTGATGTAGGGTGTATCCCCTCACTCAAAATGCATATTACACTCAAAGATAACACCCCAGTACAAAAAACCTACATCTCTGTTCCCAAACATCTGCACAAGGAGGTAAAAGAATATTTACAGGACTTGCTCAACAGAGGGTGGATAAAACAGTCAAGGTCTCCGTATTCTTCCCCCATTGTATGTGTCAGAAAAAAAGACGGCAGTTTGAGATTATGCTGTGATTACCGTGAACTCAATCGGAAATCAGTCCCAGATAGACACCCCATACCCAGGATTCAAGACATGCTCGACAGTCTGAGCGGCAGCTCTTGGTTTTCCGTCTTGGACCAGGGGAAAGCCTATCACCAGGGCTTCCTCGATGAACAGAGCCGCGCTCTCACTGCCTTCATAACACCCTGGGGCTTATTCGAGTGGGTGAGGATCCCCTTTGGGTTGAGCTCGGCCCCTGCTGAGTTTCAGCGGAGTATGGAGCAGTGTCTGTGGGGCCTAAGGGATGATATCTGTCAGCCGTACCTGGACGATAATTTGGTACACAGCAAATCTTTTACTGACCATGTCCAGCATGTTCAAACAGTGCTGAAAAGATACCAACAGCATGGCATCAAACTCACACCCAAGAAATGTGAGTTATTTAAAGATAAAGTGAGATTCCTTGGCAGGATTGTCTCCAAAGATGGATATTCCATGGATCCAGCAGAGGTGGCCCCTGTGCAGGCCCTCAAGGAAAAACGCCCAGCCACTGTGGAAGAGCTCCAGCAAATCTTGGGTTTCCTTACCTACTACAGATCTTACATAAAGAATTTTTCACGTATTGCCAAGCCACTTTATGATTTGTTGTGCACTCCATCAACGGGCAATCCCACACCAACTCAGACAAAAACTGTAAAGAAAAGGGCACAGAAAGGAAAGGGAGGCCATCTCCCAGGGAACACCCTGATCACATGGACAGACAAACACCACCAGGTATTGTCCTACCTTGTTGACTGCCTATCCCATCCTCCAGTGTTAGGGTATCCAAATTTCAACCAGGAGTTTATCCTGCATTGTGATGCATCACAGGAAGGCCTCGGAGCCGTGCTTTATCAGCGCCAAGATGGCAAACTCCGAGTTATAGCCTATGGGTCCAGAACCCTGAGCCCAGCTGAGAAAAATTACCATTACCACTCAGGTAAGCTTGAATTCTTGGCATTAAAGTGGGCCATTTGTGAACGCTTTAGGGACTATCTGTATCATGCACCATCATTTACAGTTTATACAGATAATAATCCCCTTACGTATATCCTCACCACTGCCAGACTTAATGCTACAGGTCAGAGATGGGTGTCAGAGTTGGCTGATTTTAATTTTACTATCAAGTATCGGCCCGGTAAAGCCAACGCAGACGCTGATGGACTATCCAGAATGCCTTTAGACATAGAGAGGTATATGTCACAGTGTACAGAAGCTATCAGCCAAGACACAATTGGTGCCACACGTCAAGCCATCCTTGTCCAGCAAGACGAGCCCACTCCTCTTCTTAGCAGTATGTCTTTCAGTGTTATGGAGAGTCAGGCTGAAGCAGATAGACTCTTGAACTCAGTGCAGCCTATTCCTAGGGAAAAAATCAGAGAAGAACAGTTGAAAGATCCAGTTGTTGGGAAGGTTTTGAGCTGGAAAGCAAAAAATAGTCGACCCAGTGAGAAAGCATGTCAGTCAGAAAGTATTGAAGTGAAGGCTTTGCTCAGAGAGTGGAATAAGCTCCACGTCGAGGCAGATGGCACATTGCATCGCAAAACAAGCACTAGGTGTCAACTTGTGCTCCCAAAGGTCTACCAGCCACTTGTTTTCAGAGAATTACATCAGGAAATGGGTCATCTGGGCGCAGAGCGAACACTTAGTTTGATCAGAGATCGTTTTTATTGGCCTAAGATGCAGCGAGATGTTGAGCATTTTGTAATCAGAGAATGTGAATGCTTGAAGAAACGGAAGCCTAACAGACCAGCTCGGGCACCAATGTTAAGCATCAAAACAACTCGACCCTTTGAGTTAGTCTCAGTTGACTTTCTATACCTCGAGCAGTGCAAGGGAGGTTACGAGTATATATTGGTAGTAATGGACCATTACACTCGTTTTGCCCAGGCCTATGCCTCAACTAACAAATCAGCAAAGACAGTGGCTGACAAACTTTTCAACGAGTTTGCACTAAAGTTTGGCTTTCCAGAAAAACTTCACCATGATATGGGACGGGAGTTTGAAAACCACCTCATGCAGCGTCTGAAAGAGCATTGTGGTGTTAAAGGTTCCCACACCACACCGTACCACCCTCAGGGAAACGGACAGCTGGAAAGGTTTAACCGGACCTTGCTCTCCATGCTCAGGACCCTCACTGAGGAACAGAAAGCTGACTGGAAAAGCCATCTCCCTAAGGTGCTACATGCTTATAATTGTACTGTCAATGATGCCACTGGGTTCTCCCCTTTCTATTTGCTGTTTGGTAGGCACCCTAGGCTGCCCGTGGATTTGCTGTTCGGCACTCAGGTAGCAGACCAGCAGGGCTCCTACAAAGATTTTGTTGACAAATGGAAGCAACGGATGACGGAGGCATACCAAATTGCATCAAGGTCAGCTGCGAAGTCAGCAATGAGAGGTAAAACACAATATGATAGGAAACTTTATGGAGCAGACCTAACACAAGGCAGTCGAGTTCTGGTAAGAAACATGAGTGAGAGGGGGGGCCCGGGCAAGATTCGGCCCTATTGGGAAGATGAGATATATGTCGTGGTAGGCCGGAAAGGGCAGGATAGTCCAGTATTTGAAGTGAAACCTGAGAGTGGCAAGGGCAGGGCCAAAGTACTCCACAGAAACTTATTGTTACCATGTGATTACCTACCTGTGACGACTCAAAGCCCGCTCTCAAAGCAGCAGCACAGACCTGAAAAGACCCATCAGCAGGGCAGGCCCCATTCTCAGTCCCATCAGTCAGCCGATCAAACTGGCAGCGAGTATGACTCTGAGGAGGATTTTGAAACAGGCTACATAACAGGGATAAGGGAACACTACAGTGAGCCTACTCTCAATCCTGCTGCACCAGAGTTTTATCCTCACACAGAAGGAGAACTGTGCTCCCCAACCCAATTCATGGAACAGGAGGACCTTGATGTAAATGTGCAGATGGAATCTGAAATGGAGGTTCAGTTTGGACAATCTGAGGAGGAGGAGCATGAGAGTGAACAAATGGGCAACAGTGAGGAGGAGTTGTTGGCTGGGAATAATGATGAGGATCAATCTGAGGAGAGAGATCATGTGAGCAAACTGGAGAGAGAGAACCTGGAACTTGACTCTGATGGAGAAAAGGAGGAGAGTAACCCCACAAATGAGAACAGGAAGGAGACAGTTACTACAAGGGATTATCCAAAAAGAGAAAGACGCCAGCCGCTGAAGTTCACTTATGACACCCTTGGTCAGCCCAGCTACAGCGGCAGGACAAATGGAGTAACCTTGAACTGTTACTGGAGACCATGGTGAATGTGTGATGTTTAAAGACTGTTAATGTGAAAACAGAGAAAGACTCTTGAAAAATGATACAGCTAGTTTCATGGACTTGGGGAATTGAACATGGGTATTAAGAGTTGGCCGTAATGTACCAATGATTATAGACTTTTGAGTATGTTGAGTAATGGGTTTGAAGGATGAAAAGATATTGAACTGAAACCCCCCCAACTCCAGAGACTCTTAAATTGTATTCATGTGTATGGACACAATGCCACAGATGAACACTATGACAAAGGTCATTACAGGAGGGTTTCATAGTGCACAATGAACCTGACTGATAACTATGGTACTGAATAGGGAATTAGTACTATGGAGAGGTATTTCCTCTGAGATTATGTACTCATAAATGTGATCATCAGATGGTTCCCTGATAATGAATACAGTTGTAAAATTGTAACTCCCAAGTTACCTGTATTTCAATTGTCGAGACGACATTTTTCAAGAAGGGGAGACTGTGGGATGTATAAACAGAGGTCTGTTTATTTTTTTTATGCATTGCAATTAAGTTCAAGTTCGTTAATGATTTTATTTTTTAGTTTATTATTATCATGCATTGACTGTTTAGTAGCTCTGTTTGTATGTGAAGGTGATGTAGAGTGTTGTGGAGCGTGTTGGCCAGCAGGTGGCAGCACCACTGTTTTTGACCGTTGCTTAGAGGGAAACGGCGAACTTGCGCTTCTTCTTCTATTGTTGCAAGCTTCCGCCTTGTTATATGCACAGTGCTAAGCAGCTGCAGTAAAAATACTCTTTACATCATATTTTGCAGGTGAGCTACATTAGTTAACATGGTTAAATCTGATTACTAAATTAGTTAAGTGTGTATAGACAGTAACACATGATTTTATTTTTCTTTATTGATCTTATTTTATTCTGTTTGTATATTTTATTTTCTTCTTCTATTGTTGCAAGCTTCCGCCTTGTTATGTGTACAGTGCTAAGCAGCTGCAGTAAAAATACTGTTTACATCATATTTTGCAGTTGTCCTTTTTGCTCTGGGCCTGAAGGGCAACACATAGGAAATCATTAAAAAAATAAGAAACTTGATAGAGACTAGTGAAGCACAGTCAAGGAGAGATGTGGATAAAAACTCATATAATGAGGCTTCTGTTCAGTAAACACAAGAGATCTGACCCTGCATCACTGACCTTTTAATAACTATAAATAAAACCTGTTTTTGCAAATTAAGTCATTAATCAGTTAATTAACTCCTTGTTTATATTTTTTCCAAATTATTCACTGATGTTCCAAATTTGCTAACTGCCTTTTTCCTATGTTTTTGAAGGAAATCGAGTAAATTTGCTCAAGTAGCAGCTACACCAGCGTCAAAGAGCTGGTGGCAGATCTATTTAACCCCAGTACATCCCCTCTTGGAGCCAGACCCTGAGATTCTGATGGAAATAGACCAGCTGTAGAAGAGCCAGGAGCTTCAAATGGGCCCGTCACCCTGACCTTTACACCAATAGGAGGCTACTGCGCCCCCATTGCAGACATTAGAGCAGCGGCTTGGAACCTCCAGCCGCCAGACTGTTTGTGATTCATGAGACCATTTGATCCAGCCCATGAGGCGATTCATTAATACAAAAAAAAAAAAAAAAAAAAAAAAAACTCAGAAATGCTCCAGACGGTAATTACTTTTTTCGGAGATAAAAGAAATGACATAAAATAGTAGACTAACATCTCTTTTGTAGTAGACTAACATTTCCTTCCAGGTGGTCTCTTCTTGCTGGGAAAGGACCACCTGACTACCCCCACTAGATGCTGAAATTGGCAATTCAGTTCGTAAGACAGTCACTTTAAACAGTACTACCTCAACACACAATCACTGTGGAATGAGAGTTTTTGTTTTGTTTTTTGTGTTTTGTTGCATCCTATTGTTTAATATTGTTTTTATATTGCTTTTTGTATTGCTCTTTAAAGCATTTTTTTTTTTACTTTTGCACTATTTAATTGTGTTTTTTATACTTAACTTTTTGCACTGTTTGCACCTTGGATAAGGTCAGAGTGAAACTTTTTTTTTTTTTTTTTTTCGATTCTCTGTATGTCTGGCACATAACTGCAGAATTGACAATAAAGCATTTTGAATCTTGAATCTTGTAAGAAACGTGTGAAGCTCCACGCTGAGTCTGAACAGCCCAACTGGTTGACATGGTGCGGCATAAGGTGGCCCTTTGCAGTGCTTCTGTGTCCTGTCTGAGCCCAGCGTCAGAGTCAGGGTCTGTGTAAACACGTACATATGTGTCAACCCTCACACACCAGTCACCATCAGTAAGGTTTACAGTCCTTACGGGTTTATTTATCTTTGACTTCAGGGTGAGCAAAGGGCAAAACAACAACCAAAAGAAACGTAAGATGAACAGCATAAACTTACTGAGCCAAATCAAAAGGAACAGAAAGACAAAGGTTAACCTGACTCCTAGCTTAGCACAAACAGGGGAACTGGTGTGCAAACACACTCCACTGGTGTAGCTGGCTGGAAATTTAACTTACTGGTTACATCTGGCTGACATACAGAAATTACTCGCTGGCATGGAGGAGCAAATTATTGAAAAGCACAAATCTCATCCAACCACACCACTATTGCCAGACATGACCAGACGATTAAAGCCACTGAAAAATGATGATGTTAGTGATCGATTTGTAGGGAGGAATAGCTACACTAGAATCCCTAACGGGCAACCTAATGAAGGGGAACAAACAACTGAAGTTAAAGGTCAACCACCTCAAGAGCATATTCAGGAGGCACACCATTTTATAAGAAGCATATCAGAGAAAGTTAAAGGCACATTTGAAGAAATATTTAGTTCTGATGCTTTCCCACATCCATTAACCACAGACAGAGCACATAGGGTGGGCAACCAGAGGAGGCAGGAGGTGCACCTCATGCCTCATAGCCCTTATCCACCACTTCCAGATGAAGCAATGAATAATGCAGCTTGCATGGGAGAAAGGTGCCCTGTCCTAGAGGAGCTCAGTGATCCACATTTATGCAGACGACAGTGCTGTGGTAGAGGAGTGAGCTGTCACCTCTGTCAAGGCCCAGATGAGAAAAGCGGGGCACCAATTCAGCCTGCTTTTCCCTGCCAAGCTCCAGACGCTCATTGATGGAAACAGGTATGAGTTCAACAAAGCCTACAGTATAAGAGCCCTCAGCGATCACAACCACACTGAAATACTCCAGTAGCATAACATTTTTCCAGCCTGGGTCTGTTAGACTCTTTGCTGCCATCAGTTGTGTGACTCTTTCCTGAGTGCCACACAACTGATGGAACATTTGGAGACCAGCCAGCTGCTCCATACACAGCAATTTGGATTTAGGCCTAAATATTCCACAGAAATAGCTAATTGCTATCTTATTGAGAGGATCAAGGGTCTGTTGGTCAGGACACATGTCGTGGGGACAGTGTTCCTGGACCTCAAAAAGGCTTTTGACACTGTCGACCACAGTGTCCTCCTGGCCAAGCTAAAATATTTTAAAATGTCTATAGATGCCAGTCAGTGGTTTAAATCATATCTGGAGGAAAGACAGCAATGTGTCAAGGTGAATGGGGAGAAATCCCAACTTCTCACCAAAAACATGGGAGTACCACAGGGGTCCATACTTGGACCACTGTTGTTCATTATGTACATTAATGACCTGCCACTAAGATGTCCAGGTATCAGCTGCCAGATGTACGCTGATGATACTGTCATCTATGCATCTGCTAAAACAGCTAGCAAAGCAGCTGACCACTTGACGCAAGCACTTGAGAAAGTCACTAATTGGCTTGAGTTGTCTCATTTAACCCTGAATGTCAAGAAAACTGTTTCTATGTGTATTTCTATCTGCAATAAGCTCGTGAACGATTTGTTTGAGGTGAAGATTAAAAATGAAATAATTACTGAGGTGAATGAGGTCAAATACTTGGGGATTATATTAGATAAGAACTTAAAATTGGATAAACAAGAACATTACATCTGCAAGAAGGTTAAACCAAACCTCAACTGTTTTCGTTTTATCTGAAGAGACCTGTCATGCAAAGCTGCATGCATGCTATGATTCTCTCCCATTTGTCAAACTGTATCACGTCATGGTCACAAGCTTCTCATGTCACTCTGAAACCCGTAGTAGCAATATATAAGCAAGCAATAAAAATTATGGATCAAAAACCAATGTGATGGCACCACTGTGTCATCCTGAGAAAACACAACCTTCTTGCATTTGAAAACTTCATAATTTACATTAATATCAGACTGGTTTTTAAATGTCTTCATAACTATGTATCACCCCTGTTTTCTGTACTGATAAAAAGACGTCGGAGCTCAAGCCAAATAAACACACGAGCCTCCTACAATGGTGACTGCATTGTTCCCAGGTGTACAACATCATTTGAACAGTCTGCCTTCTCAGTAAAAGGCGTTAACCTATGGAACACTCTACCTTCTCACCTGAAACTGGAGACTGATACAGATGCTTTTAACAGAGGACTAAAAGCATGCTTAAAAGCACAACAACAATGTTCACACGTGTAAATATGGACTTAGTTTATTATTGTTACTAATATCACTGTTGCGAACATGAATTTTGTTTGTTTTATCCCATATTGTTGATCATATGCTCTGTGTTTTTAGAAAAGTCGCCTATGGACTGGTGTTGAAAATTAGCACATGTGCTACAATCACCCAAGCAAAAGCATCTGGTCTGTCCACTGGGACAGTCTCAATGTATTTGTGATGTCCATATCAAATAAAATAAAATAAATAAATGAATAAAATAAACAAAATTGCTGGCTAACTAAGTTGACCAGCACTTGAAGCCTGAATAATATTTGCCCATATGCTGTTACTAATCTCATAAGACATATTCAGAAAATGAGGATATACTCTACACCTCCCAATTTTGTTAACAACATGCTAAACTATTTGCCCTAATAGTGACCAGTTAGAACATATGTTATATGTGTAACGTTACTCTGAATATTATATATACCACAGCTGTCAACTTTTCAGAAAGCAAAGCAAAGAAACATGATTATTTACAGACGTTTCCCCAGTTTTGTAACTTGTAATCCTTACCCCAACTATTAAATAATGAGCATAAAAATAAAACAGCTTCTCAGTACCAGAGGGATCACTGACCTTGTCACAGACCACAGCCTCAGTAGTTTCAACAATGAGGGCAGGACTGAGTCAGTGAGAGAGTCAGTCAGTGAGGGACATTCACTCTTCTAGTCCAGTCCCCTTCAGCAAAAAAAAACTGACTTTGTGGAAAGACAAGTACAGTAAGCCCATAGACACAGGCAGAGCATGACACACGACACAGAATGGCTCATTTTTTGCATGTGTTTCATTTGGTCAGGTCAGCTGGCTTGATGAGTGCTGAGGAGGGCTCCCACTTGAAGCAGGGCTCCAGGCCAGCCATCTTGATTGTCAAAATAGATGACAAGGTTCAACTCAGGGCCAAGCTGTTCCTGGTCCTGGTCTTGTTCAGCCCCACCACAGAAAACACTCACACTGCATCTGCACTGAAGTGGGGAAGACCTAGGACCAGTTTCGTGATGCTGGCGAGCCCCTGGAACCGGCTAAAACCCTGTTACCTTTACAGAATGAACTGCCTAATAACTATACAATTTTAAAGTATTATCATATGAATTTAATCAAGCAGCTGTGATTTTTGACGGGGGCCCCATTGAGATTATTCCTACCCTATGTTTCCAGGTTCCCGTTTCAATCCAGAAGCTTCCCATCTCAGTTTCCTCTGGGTCCTGCAGGTGTGGTATCTGCGTAGTCTGGGTTTCCAGAAACTCCCGGCTCAGAAAGTCTCTGAGAAAGCACAGTTACAAAGTTATTTCTTTTTCAGATGTTGTTATCAACCAAAAGGAGTAATTAAGCTATTTAAAAAGAACCTGCTTCGGGATGGCTCTTGCACTTAGAGGTAAAATTGAGGTGGCCTGTTGAGCTTGGCCCTGGTGGTGAAGCCAATGTTCAGCTTTCTTCTTGTCAGAGATACAATAAAGGTACCAGCAATTCAGGTTAACAGAAATTTAGATAGATAGATAGATAGATAGATAGATAGATAGATAGATAGATAGATACTTTCTTCATCCCAAAGGAAATTCACATAAATGACTAAATCATGTGCTCATATAAACAGAACATGGCTTTCCCCTTCAGTCTAGTCCCATCACTTGTACTGCAGCAATTTTTATAATAATTATTATTATTATTATAATTACAGATAGCAGTTCACTGCATAAATTAATGATCAAACAGAGCGGTTTGCCTGTTCTTTAAAAGTAATGTCGTGAGGCTCTTGGTGTCCCTGTGGTGCTGCAGACACCATGAACTTTGCACACAGCTTGTGGATGAAGTTGATCATCTACAACACAGTAATTCAGAAAGTTATATCTGACCCAAGGAGTAGCGCTGAATGATAAAAGCCTCAAAATGCAGCCCAGCAGAAACATATCCTACCCTCCCATTGTACCTCATCATGTAAATTAAAATACTGAGGACCGCTCTCTCTGGGTGAACGAAGTGAACACCAGACTTTTGGCCTGGAAAAACTGGAGGTACACATCATGGGGCTGGAGAATGCCCCCCTGAGTCTCCAAGGTTCAGGAGACTCAAGGAGGACAAGTTGGGACAATTTAGTTGGGATTTAATTACCAGTTCTCTTAATCTGTGAAATCACATTCTTCTCCAAAGCTGCAAAACCAATCTAAGTAACACAGGGTTTCGATGTGAATTTTTTTTTCTTCCTTTGGCATGAGAAATAGGAGGTGTGGCAGGAGAGTGTGTGAAGAGGGTCACTGAATGCGAGAGAGTTGACAGCGGTATACACAGCTATGGCACACAAGACTTTTTATTTGTTGTATGTCTGCGCTGATGAACATGGTCAGAGGGCTGGGGTCATGGTTTAACGTTGGCATAGCTTATAAGAGGTGATTTCAGTCTTGTACTAGATGTCACCTTGTTTAGGTCATCATGCTGCTCAGTCACAGAGAACACAGGGGAGAAATTATGGAGCTGCTCAGTACGTGGTGGAAGATTTACACAGACATGAAACTTGCAAGGACAGAGACCATTTAGCTGCTCAGTCAGCTTTCGAAGTGTTAGCCCGATAGATATGAAAAAACACATGCAGGTCCACACAGGATGGAGTCGGTTCAGCTGCACTTGGTGTGGGAGAAGCTCCAGCAGGTTGCAGATGTCAGTAGGCATGGTGTCACAGTTTGAGCAGCAGAAAGTGAAGCTGCAGAGCTTCTGCCTGAGCTGAACTGCTTTAATGTATGTGTGTGTTGTGTGTGAGTGTGTGTGAGTGTGTGTGGGCGCTGTAGTTTCAGATATTGTTCTTGTTTAACACATATTGTGAGATACAGTGATGGAAAAAAAGTTTTCGGGCACCCTTAAAATTTTACACAATCTCACAATCTCAAATATTATCATGAAATATTTGTGGAAAAATCTTTTTTGTTTCAAAAGGTGTGGCTGCATACAAACAAATACAAATTATATTTTTTGTTTATTGTTTACAAGAAAAACCAACAAAACTAGATTCTTGACAGTTTAATCTTTATCTTCAGGCGTGTTTCCTGTGTTAGGTTCCTTGTTTTAGCCATTTTTGTGTCTGAAGAACTTTCAAATGTGCTGGCTTTATATAGACACCAAGCTTGGCAACAAAAATTGTGTCATTTAATAAAAAGAATGACCTTCATCACTGGTACCAAAATGACCCAATACTCAAAATTTCTTATGTATTTTTATGGAACCAATCAATTTTAAGTTTTTAATGGCTTTTTTAGGATTTGTTTAGTATTTTGGCTGTGACTGGACTAAAAGAAATTGCACTTGAAGACCTAAGAGTGATTTGTTAATGCAATATTTCACAAATGCTTGGGAGTGGAGGAAGATGCCCCTTTCATGTTGTGCCCCCTGGACGGGTTCAAAACACTTGTGCAAATGCAGACAGTGTGTGTCTGTTTTTTTTCTGTAGTTCTGAGGTCAGTCCTGCGTTATGCACCAGCCATCAAAGGTTGAGTCTTTTTAATAGTGATAATTAAAATAACACACACACACACACACACATACACACACACACACACACACACACACACACACACACACACAGAAAATGTCAGGTTCTTTTAATAACCCAAATGCTGCGTTGAGGGTTATAGGTTGGGTAAATTTGACCTCATATTGAGTTAAGAGAGGTGACCCAGCGCAGCGGGTTGGAGATTGCAACCTGAAATCGAGGCTCTGCGTTCTTTGCAGTCTGCCATTTTTCCGCAGACGGTGACCTGACCTAACCCTCTTTGCTCCAGCATGTAATGGGAAACATTAAGGTGGTAAAAATGTAACTAATTCATTTAAACCATTCATGTGAACTGAACAAAATAATGTGTGCTGTCTGTATTACAAGCTTACAGGTTAACTGTTTGTCAGCCTGCAGGTGTGACATATAAAAGCTATATATAGCTAATGGTAACTTACACTAATGGTGTCTTACACTAACGGTAAGTGCTGTAAAGGCGAGCTGTAAATAGTTTGTGTTAGATAGTGTCAGCCAACGTGAGCTTTTTATATCTTTTAGCGCTTCTAGTGCAGTATGGGTAGTTTTAGTTGTTTACAGGCACAGATACTGTGTTAAATACTCCCATTATAAAAGTAGAGATGCAGTTCCTTCAACCCTGGCATGGTTTGATTGAGAAGAGGATGCTGAAAAATGTGTGTGTGTGTTTGTTTGAAAGTGTGGGGATGTATACAGAAATAAATTGTAGTGAAGCAAGACGTTTGTGAGGGGAAACCTGCCTTCAGCATGAGGCTAATACAGGCACTATGAATGCCTAAAATAAATCCAACTAAGCTGGCTTTAGACACACTGAATTCAGTGTAGTCACATCATGCCACCGGCTGCCTCACATCATGTTAAGTTTGATTCAGCTGGCTATTGTTTGGGTCTGACACCTTTTATTTTGTGCCGTTGTCTTTTACTGTGCTGATATTTCTCAGGATTTCTCTGGATTCCATCTGGCGTCTTCGGGGGGATTAACTGAAAACTGGAGCCTTGTGTTCGTGCCCAAGATACACTGTTGGCCAGGAAGAATTTTATACAGTTTATGTACTGGAATATTCAATTAATTAGTTGGAAATATGTGACTAACTTTTTTTTTTTTTTTTTTTTTTTGCTTGTGGCAATAACAGAATGGCAGGGACATCATGTGCTTGTTTGTAACTCAAATTGGGTTATTTTCAACCCAGCAGTTGTTAGAGCGCAGTATTTCTTATTTTTAACGGATAGAGATTTGACGAGACCTTTGTTTATTCATGGTTCACACAACTTATCACTGGCACAAGGACATTTTTTTTTTTTTTAAACTGGGAGGACGATTTCAATATTCTTGGAAACTGTTTTCATGAATAGTTCATGGGCACATTGAGGGCCGTCACAGAATAATTATGTCAGAGCATTTTTTCTTTAAACCAGACCTTTTTATTTAAAGCAATAGTACAGTTAGACTATACCTTTATGAAAATGATCATTGTGTGGCTTTAAGTTAGCTTTTTTCCCCTCTATGATTAGACAATGGGCCTAAATGGGCCACTAGGTGTTGCTGTGGCGCTGTCTAACCCCCTGAGAGGCCAGCAAGTATTGATGTTTGTCCCTTAGTTTGGTTGTGACTGTCTTTCCGTGTGGGATGCTCTCCACTTCCTTACACTGTGCTCAGAAGCGCCTACAACTTTCGAGTAGGTGCAAGCTGCACATGAAACTTTTTTTTTTTGTTTCTGTGTCATGACAGACACACACAACATTGGAGATGATGCAAACCTAGCTCATGATTGTCGCTAGACAGTTGCATGGAACAAGAGTTGCGTTAGAGTTGCACCATGTAAAGCCAGCCTGAGAACACACGTACTAGTGAATGAGGCCTGTTTGTGGCTTTTCACAGTGTGAGCTCATTCTGATGTTCTCATTTTAAAAGCAAACTAATGCATCATAATTTTTTTTCATCCCTAGCACTTTACATGACCTTACACCCTTACATGATAACTCAGTCAGCACAGATCCACTTGGTTTTTAACTGTTGCGAAGTAAAGTCATATTTCACTTCAAAAGACTTGCATTCAAGCATTAATCAGACTTTGAAAACAAATCTTTTCAGAATAATAAGTCAAGCTGAGGTGAGAAGGTACAGTACTGAGGGATTTTTTTCAAATATCACCCAAAGCCATGTGTCTGTATTGGCAGAGCCTTGTCATCTCTCAAGAAAAGATCAGCCTGTCAACCACATCTCTACCGTTCAGTCCAGTGCCGAGTGAACAGCAGATTATTTCTGGAATAAAATGATCCTGAGGAAGTGTAATTCATTTGTATATATGAGTAAGATTTTATTCATATTTTTATTCATATTATTTGTTTTACTTTATGTTCTTTTTTTGCACTGCAGTGTATCATGAACTCACATACTGACTGTCTCAGTGCTATATAAAATGTTGGATTTATACACAGGTAACCTCAGCTTTCCATGTGCATACAGAAATGGTCTCTTATAATGATCATGACTTTTTAGTCTATGTCTCATTGTGCTTTTGTGCCTGCTTCTCAGGCAGTGAATCAGAAAAGATAGTTAAAGGTTTTCCAGGGACACGTACAAAGGTTTGGCAACAATACCATAAAAATCTCATCATTCTTGTGTTCACAAAAATGTCTACTTTGGAGCTAGTACACAACATAACATGCCCTCTGGTCATTTGTATTCACAAAGCAGTTGACATCATACACTTGGCCTGTGATGCTTGAGGCCTGCTACCTAGAAATCCTTTTTATCCTTTCCTTAAATCCCTCATCAAATTGAATATCTTTGCTAGAGGTTACAAGTCAGTGTAAAGCCGTCAGATAGAGCTAGTTTACTCTGTGTCAATGGATAACTGACCCTTAGTGACAGATGTTTGGTCACTTTAATGTATAAGCAGTTAGCCTTTCAGCAAAAGGTCTTGTATTGTCAGACAGGAGGAAGAGAGTTAGATAAATCAATTCAAGTCTGCTTTGTATGTTTTTATGGGGGATTTTTTTTTTTTTTTTGCATGAGAAGTCTTTTCATTGTGCAGTACCTGCACTTACTGCTCTCTATCAAGAAATATGCAACATCACCCACTTTCCTTTCCCCTCCTCCCTAAGCCCCTCTGCATTGTGTCATCATCACCGACACCAGCGCCCATTCACACCAATTCCTTCATCCTGCAGGGTGTCGCCACACTCAGCCTCTAGATCCCTGTACCCAAAGAAAAAACATCATGACACCTGACACATACAAGCTGTACTTGGAATCGTGCACCACTCAAAGATATGAGAATTATTTGCAAGGAAAGTCCTGCATTGTTAATCCACTCTTATAGCTCACTGTCAGTTAAATATAGTTATTTTCGGGTTTCAGGTGGTTGTAAATGTGTTGATTTAGAATGAAATCCTTTATTAAGGGTTTTACATCTGAGGTAAGAGAAATCAAATCAAGAAGGCAACATTAGACAGAGGCTAGAGTGACTAGAATCACAGTGTGTAAAAGAAGAGCATGACTCAACATTGCCCCTGTGTGGACACAAAGATTTTATCCTGAAGAGAAGGCAGTTATTGGGCTTTCGGGATGCATGTGCATGTTTTTTTTCAATAACATATTGAGATTTTTGATCATGGTCCAACACTCAAACCTACACCACCACAAGGTATTAAGCTGTCAGAGCTGTCACCTCTACTCACTGAATACCAGTGAGGGTATTGATTACTACATAGCAAATGACTGTAATGTGAGGTCAACTTCATCATTATTCTGTATTTTAAAGAAAACAAATATAGAATGACAACTGGAACTGGAACATTTCGTAGAGATAAGCAAGTAAAGTAGTCATTTTTTAATCAGTAAGCTATTTACCCCATGACACACATAGGCAATTTATCCGAGAAACATGATGACTGTCATCGGTGGAGAAGAGTGCCCCAGTGTGAATTAGCTAACATTAACCAAACAATGCTGCAGTGAGCATTGCAAATGAAATGGGATAGGTGAACAGGCCGCATTAGTCAAAAGTTTTTGGACTCTGGGAAAATCGCAATCAGGCTGTCATCAACTGCATTCAGTGCTTTGTAACAAGTAGACCATGGATCCTAAGGAGCCAGGGAGGAGGGCATATAGATGGAAAGAGCAGCTTGGCTAATAGGATCAGCGCCCCTCATACTCCCACTCACATCAGCTTTCATTACCACTAGCCCTGAGCAGGATTACTGTGCCTCAGTTATGCATATACTGTAGGCACTGTGGCTTTGAACTTTTCTTTGGGTCTTTTTGGAACGCTGCCTGGTGAATGCTTGCTGGTGAAATGTGCCATGCTGTGCATGAGTTTTTGATGATATATAATGTAATTAGTCCCATAATATTACCCAGCATTGTGCTGTCTGCCTCCATCGCTCCTTTTCTTTGTCATACTTTCAAAACCCGGCTCTCTTTATAGGACATATAACAAACCGTACTGTCGCAAATACATCATGGCATTCGCTGCAAATGCACCTCAAAACCTTGATTACCATGAAATGCAATTCCTTATATGCTGCCAAAACATTGAGTAATCAATAAAGACAGCAGCAGTTGTGACTGAATCGCATGCAGACACTGAAATATTTGTACTAGTACTGCTGCTAACAATGAAACATTTTCTATTTTTTCCCATTAGTGTCAATCTCTGAACATTCTGTTACCGTCTCCCTGTTCCTCTGCCTTCCTGCATCCCTCACACCCTGTGAATCCTCTTAGGGCTGGATTATGGGGCTAAGATGTCTACTATGCAAACGGCAGGAGAGAGAATTAGACAGAAAATGAGCAAGAGACACACAGAATAAGAAAGAAATATTGGAAGACGTATAGAGAAGGAAAGGCATACAAGGGGCATGGAGAAGATTCCTTGGCCAGAAATGGCCCAGGGAATAGATAGGAGATTGTCTATGGCTGGGGTGAGTGCACTGCTTTTTCCACAGGCGCTAACTGTAATGAAACATTTGCATCACAGACTGTACAGAGGAAGAGTACTGCATTCTTTTTAGTATTATATATCTGTGCTATCCTTCAGAATGTAGATTGGTGTGTGTGTGTGTTTGTGTTTGTGTGTGTGTGTGTGTGTAAGAGAGAGAGAGAGAGAGGGAGAGAGAGAGAGAGAGACACACTCACACAGGGAAAGAAAGCGAGAGAGCCACTTAGATAAATGCTGTGTGTTATAGATCTTGAGGACTATCACCTTCTGCTGAATTAAACTCACTTTAAGTCATAAACTCAATTTGGATGTAAGGGCAGTTTAACACATTTAAGTGTGCATGAGTGCTTGGATGCATGTGTGTCTTCACTCACGTACCTAAGAATAATCTACATTCATGCAACAGACTTTAAGCATCACTTTCCTCTTCATCAAGCTCACTTTTCTAGGGTCATGACCCAGCATTGGCCATGAAAATAAGGCAGAGGCGTGTGTGTGTGTGAGAGAGAGAGAGAGAGAAAGAGGGAGAGAGAGAGTGGGTGAGAAAGTGACACAGCACATCATGAATTAGATCTTACTTTATTGTAGGCATCTACAGCCATTTCCCCCATCTTGTTCCCAGCAGGGAGAGACAGCAGAGCCTCCCATGGTGAGACAGACATTCCCCAGACCCAACCTCGCGCTCACTGAGCAGGCAGGGTCAGAATAACCAAGTGGTCATGTCTCTCCAACCCTCGACCGAAGCCCCAGGCTGGAGCATGTGGTCCGCTCTCTGTATCTTCTTCATCCTGGTGCCAGAGGCCAAAGCGGACATCGTGAATTCCACCACCCAGCGCATTGGCGGGGGCACTCAGTGTGGGGATTACACCAACCAGGTACTCGCTGAACATGATAGACGATAAGTGTAGAACTGTAGAACTGCATCCACGAACAAGTCACCAAAGCAGCAACCTGTTGCCTTAAAGGGATAGTACACCCATTTTGAAAATTATAGATATTATTTCACCTCTGCCCTAGCTGTTATGTAGGACAGTAGTGGTGCTATCTTCCTCGGTGGTTATTTTTGTTTGCTGTGAGGAAGTCCACCTCAGTGGCAGGAGGCTAACAGTTAGCATTTGGAGCATCCAGCCAGTATCCAGCACTCAGTAACAATGAGAGGAAGATAGCACCACTACTGTCCTACAGAACAGCTAGGGGGTGAACTATTCCTTTAAATATCTCTCTCTGGTGTGAGTGCTGCTCAGAATCAGAATAATGTTTCATTTACAAGTACACATACTGGAAAAATACCATAAGATAGTTATAGAATCATGTACATACAGACAGAATTAGGGGAGTTTAACAGAGTAGGCTACATATTGTACACTAAACAACACACCCTTCCAAGTAAATTTGAACAGGGAAATTACAAGTAAGTGACTAAGTAAGACAGTGTAAATGGTGTGCAGAGTTGAGTGTAGTGTGACTGTGTGTTCACACATGGAGATCAGCTGGTGGCCTGTGAAGATCACAAGACAAGGAGGAACGGGGAAAAAGCTACTCTGATGACATGTTGATTTGGCCATAAGTGAGAAATTCATTGTACTGTGTGGGTGTTGCGTGGCTTGTGGTCAAGATAGACCCCTGGTGATCAGCACTAAGTAACACACTGAATGTTGTGTCTGAAAGGGGCAGGGGTCCAAATATAGTATGGTTGTGTAGAATAGAATCAGTACTATTCAGGGTGGTTGAACTTATTCAGGTGCCAGAGAAAGCAAAATCATCATCGGGCTTTTTGTTGAGGGTTGGTGTTGATTTCATTCTTTGACATGATGTCCCTGCACAAGAGAGTTTCCACACATTTGAATGGGTCAAATGGCTCTTGATGATTGAAACTTTCTGTTTTCATTTTATTATGAGATTTCTGTAAAGCTCTGTGATGGCCACACTGCAAAAACTCAAAATCTTACCAAGATTATTTGTCTTATTTCAAGTCAAAAATGTCTTCTTCCTAGTCAAAACATCTCATTACACTTAAAATAAGACATGATCAATTGTCTCTTGTTTCAAGTGAAAATTTGCTTGTTTCATTGGCAAAATTTGTTTCTTGTTTCTAGCTAATTTTCACTTGTTTCAAGTGAATTTTCACTTTTTCCACTGGCAAATTTTGCCAATGAAACAAACAAATTTTCACTTGTTTCAAGTGATTTTTTACTTGAAACAAGTGAAAATTGTCTAAAAACAAGTTACTTCTGAGGTGATCATGTCTTATTTCAAGTGTAATGAGATATTTTGACTAGAAATAAGACATTTTGACTTGAAATAAGACAAATAATCTTGGTAAGATTTTGCGTTTTTGCAGTGTATTGTTACTTCACACCCACCAGTTTGTCCATTTCTCTCTGATACGTTGACTCTCCTGATATGGCATCCACCCGAGTTGTGTGATTTGTAAATCTGAAGTTGAACAGATGGTCTGCGGAAATAAAAATAATAAATGGTATGGTATGTTTGTCAACAGTATGTGAGCACAACCTCACATGCTGTTTTCTGTCTGTTGGGAAGTTGGCGGTTGTGTTTCTGACAAAAATCTGTTTCCTCTAACAGCTGATGGAGGATGGGATGTGCCGGCTGGTGGCCACGCTGCCTCAGCTGGACGAGCAGAGGTGCCCAGATATGTTTCGCTGCACCGATGAGGTTTCCTACTGGCTTCATGAGAACGAGGAGAGGAAGCAGCAGATTGTGACGCTGAAGGAGACCATCTCTGAGCTGCAGGAGGAGCTTAGGAACCACCGGCACCGCATCAAGGCGCTAGAGCTGCAGGTGAGGTTTCCATATCTACTTAACGGGCCCGGGTCAACTATCAGCTGAAATCCTTTCACCTGCTTTGAGTAATGACTTTAGTCTACCTAGACGCTTACTGAACATTACTGACTGGCTCCATTTTCTCAGACAGGGCAATCAAACCCAGAAAAGGAAAGGAATTCATTTTAAACAGAAGTCTGATTGATGTATTGTTATTGTATACACATATGATGATGTGCAAAATGACCAGTAAGCCATAGTGGAGCCAGCTTCATTTGGAATGATCACTTCTGTTCTTCTGAGTACGACTCCTCTGCGTCGGATGTGAGGAACATTTGGACCACCAATTCATCTCAGCCACAGAAATATGCATTACGATTAAATGTACCATTGCAATTACTGGTTTTCTCTTTTTCTTTTTTTATATTTTAATCTTTTCTTCTGCTCAGAGCCTCTTGAGTGAAGGACTGCTCACTCCACACATGAATATTTATGTGAAGAAGCCTGAGAGCGATTTGATTTAGATCAAAGCATACCTGCACTCCCATTTGAAAGAAGAGGCATTTTGTGTTGCCTGTGCCCTGTTAGGCGTTAAGCATAAAGAATTGGTGGATAGTATAGAAAATTGCTGTGCTGCAGTGTAGGAAACATTTTGTGCAGTAGGTATTGCAGTGTAATGCACTGTAATGTGGTGTCTGGTCATCTAGCTGGGTTTCCTGTAGCATGTCCTTGACCCTGGCTGCTAACAGGATTAGCCTCCTACTCTTCCACGTGCTGCCTCATGTGTCTAAGGCAATGAGCCTGCAAGCAGAGGCTCTCATTCGGGCTGCACAGTGGCCACAGGTGGATGGTGGCCAGCGCTAATGTGCATTGTACACAGACGCAGGGCAGAGGAGAGGACTTCAGAGTGCGTATGGTAATGGGAGTTAAGGTTATCCTCCCTATCCAGGCTAGGAATAAACCCTGGGCTGGGCTGCCTCTTAGCTTTTACAAGTGAAGGCACTGTGTTGCCTTTTGACAGCGTCAGTGGTGTGATTTGACATTTGCATCTTAACATGTGTCCGATGTCCTGAACACTGCCCTTACTGTGTGTTTGTATGGGTGTGCATTTACATGTGCTGTGTCAGAGGGAAGAGAGGAACAATTTGAACATGTCCTTGGAACAGCGTTTTCACGAGTTGGAAGTGCACTATGCTGAAACCACCACCCTTCTGCACTTACAGGGTTCTCTGATCCTGGACCTACAGGTACACTGCATGGTCCCATCACAGTTGGCATTGTTTCACCATATATCGCCAGTTCTGATATTATAATGAACTCTTAATAAAACTTTACCTCTTAATGTACTGGTGTGGGCTGGGGAAGGGTGGTTTAGACAATGGAATAAAGAGGAAAAAGCAACTGAGTTGTTACTGGGTAAAAACTATGTATCTCCACAATGTCTTTCTCTCAGGAGCTAAGAAAGCTTTGTTTTTATCTTGACACCAGCATTTTTTGAGTTTGTCCAGTGGTGTTTGAAACCACTGAAAGTCTATTTGAACTTGATGTCATGATGCAAACAACTTAAGTTAAATTATGGAAATCAGCAGAGTAAAGGGGTTTTCACAAGACAGCAGTATTAAGTAGGGTTCAGGCTTACTGTGCATTAGTGCAAAAACATGCACACTTTCCAAAACCTGTGTGCAGAACCAGATCCGTAACCTGACAGCTATGGTGGAGAAAGTGAAGAGGAATCCTGGCTGCATGATCAACATAGTACATCCCAGTCCTCTGATGAGTGCCCAGGAGGCCCTGCACCCAGGTACGCAGTCTCAGAAACTGAGTCGGGTCAAGCTGCAGGTCCAAACAAGAAGCCCCAGGCTGGTCAAGCCTCTGGCAAGATGGAGGCTGCACTTGGTGAGACCCCTCCATGCCTAATCCAAACTCTAACTCTTAACCCCTGACCTTAACCTTAACCTCTGACAGAAATCACTTGCGGCAAACTCATTTGCCTTTCTCATGGGCGTTTCCATCACACCAGAAGCTTGTCACATCAGGGGCTTCTCAGAGACTGCATACTATTGCAAAAACCACTTCCTCCACCACAGCAAAAACAAGATCATACCACGGTCTACCAGCAGAGGGGGCTAAAACTCCCCTCTTTAGTCTACTTTAGTGCCCCTCCAATCTAACCCTGCCTTACTTTTTCCCTCCTCAGAGATCCAGCACATGAGTAACTGTCCCATAGACTGTGCTTCTATATACTACAACGGAGTGAGGAGGTCTGGTCTCTACACAGTAGTGCCATCAATAACAGGCATGCCTGTGGAGGTCTACTGTGACATGGACACTGATGGTGAGTTAACATGCAGACACACACACACATACACACAGATGCATACAGTCTTTATGGGGTCACAGGTTGGCTTAGCTGTTTGACAAACCACAGCTCAATCAGATTAGCTGTATGTCAAGCTCCATGTTGGCAAGCATCTGCTCTGCCCAAGTGTCTTTAAAGGACCATACCAGTGATATTGAATGTTTCGTGCATTTACTACAGTTGACCCTCATTTTATATCGCAACAAGCCATTTTGCAAATCATCTGGGTATACTTGAGACTTCACAGCATGTAATCCAAATCCCTTGATTTTCAAATTTTAATTTTTGGTAGAAGAACGCACTTTTACAATGTCCTACTTCTGCAACTAAATAAGTCATTGCCATTCAGAAATACAACTGATAATTGGCTGTGTAAAGCAAATATTTCCCCGGGGACTACTTTCTGGTGGAGAGACTGTTTCACTCTGCTCAATTTGAAGTCATCCAAACAGAATAGTGCTGCCGCTTTTAGGAAAACTAATTTGGATAACTTTATTACGGTGATGGAATCCTGGTGTGAAAGAAGTTTTAAGTCTCTGAAAGTTCATTTTTATATTGTAGTGGAATGAATGGAAACTAGTGGAAGGATAAAAGGGAGGAGAAATTTTGTAGGCATTATACTAAACATGCAAAATCATGGGTCTGGTCCTTTAAACAAGATGCAGAGTCTTTACCAGGTCCATTACTGCTGTTTTGTTCATGACCCTGACCACTGACTTCTTTGGAGGGACAGGGTGTGAAAACATTCCCAGTTTTCTGCTAGTGCCATGCCCTCTTTCTTCCTCAGGTGGTGGATGGACGGTGATCCAGCGGCGAGTTGACGGCTCTGTGAGTTTCGACCGCACCTGGAGGGACTACAGGGATGGGTTTGGTGATCTGCTCTTAGAGTTCTGGCTGGGCAACGACCATATCCATGACCTGAGCAGCCAGGGAGACTACAGCCTCCGTATCGACCTGGAGGACTGGAGCAACAAGCACAAGCACGCCCTCTACCAGAGATTCAGGTTTGTGTAGGAGCACACATACACATGCATACACACCGACAGCTCCCTGTGCTCCCTTCAAGGGCCATACCAGTTGTTCTTCATGTTTACCATGATATCTACAAAACTAGATCTACTTTTCTGCTAATCTTTTCCCAAAGCAAATAGTCATACTTAAGTACTCCAAAATCATATCCAGCCATTGGTTTCCATTAATTCCACTATGATACGACAATGAAGATCAGAGACTTCAAACTTTCTTCACAGCAGTATTCACAGGCAATATTTTGTGAAATAATTAGTATCATCATTTACAAAATGTTTTGTTGCAGTGTAAAATGTGGGCAAATCACTGATATGGTCCTTTAAACAGTAACTAAACTCCAAATCTCTGTTAAATCTGATTTCATTTCATTCAGTGCTACTCTTGAAATAATATTTTTATAGCAGAGTTTTAACACTGGATTTTATGGCACTTTCGGATCTAATCCCCTTCATGACGTCACTTAGCCAAACAAGGTGCTGAGGTTAATAAGGTGTAGGGTGTGCAGCAGTCACCAAGTCCAACCAAAAAGGCACCCTGCTTTTCACCATTAGGAAAGGAATGGAATACTGCAAAATCCCCTTTTCCAACTTATCCAGAATAAGACAAGATGTTTAATACCATTTTCACCTCTGTACGTCCAGTGGTTCAAGTTCCCATGAGTAACATTTCCTGTTAGCTTAACATAAAGACTTGAAGTCTATAGAGTCATCAGTAGCTCCTTCAAGGTGAGAAAATAAACCTTACAGCAACTCCAGTGCTGTCTTATTTACACAGGGTATCGTGGATTTGAAATACACATCTTGGATTTTTTTTTTAAGAAACAAGAGTCAGTTTAGGAGAAGTTACATGGTTGAAACTATAATTGCGACTTGTTTTTTTTTTTTTTTTTTAAAAACGTGTATTTCAGATACATTTGTAAATAAGACAGCTTTGCTGTAAGGTTTAAGGTTCATCTTGTCTCAGTCTGGTGAAGTCAGGAAAAGGGTATTTGGCTCAAGACACTGGAGTATTCCTTTAACCTATCAGGAAAAGTAATGTCCATCCCTCTGGCATATTGGCAAAAATGATATAATCTACATGTTCAGTAACTAATATCTGCAATGGTGTTTAAATTTATGGGCAGTCTTCTATAAAGATTCTTATTCAAACACATTGGTGTCATAAATTGTCAATAAATACCATATCAGACATTATTGAAAACTACTGAACATGTGCTATCATACTATGCATTTTTGCTAATATACCAGCAGTGTGGGCATTCTTCTTCTTTTTATGTTGAGAGAACATAGGACTGTTCTCAGTTTGAAAATATTATATTTAGGGAACATCAGGCCATGAGAATATAGGACAAGGGGCATAACTGTTCACATCTCAAGCATCTCTATGTCCCACTGTTCGTCTGTCCATGCGTGTGTGTGTATCCAGTGTGGAGGATGAGGAACACCAGTACCGTCTCCACGTGTCAGGCTTCAGTGGAACAGCGCAGGACTCTTTCAGCTGGTACCACGACAAGCAGGGCTTCAGTACGCCCGACAGCGGCAACATCTGTGCCGAGATCTCCCACGGCGGCTGGTGGTACAACCAGTGCTTCTATGCCAACCTTAATGGAGTCTACTACAGGGTAAGATAGCCTCTCGCTCTAGGCCGTATGAAGCTATGAATTACAGAACATTTACTAGCCCTCTATCCCACAGGGAGGCCGCTACACCCCCAAAGGGCCGGGCCCCCTGGGTCCTGATGGGATCGTTTGGTACTCCTGGAGAGACTCCGACTATTACTCCCTGCGCAAAGTCAGCATGATGATCCGCCCACGCACTTTCCGACCCCGTTTGTCACCCTGAAGCATTATCACCATGGCGACAGAACAGAGGAAGGGCATCACGGGAATAGGGGTGACATGGTTACCTCACAGTGATGATAACTGTGGTGACACAGGACAAGTGGATGAGAAGCGTCATTTCTAATGGATGATCTCGTCAAGAAGGGAGTGGATGGCAAGTATGTCACCAGTTTTCATAGTGAATGTAACTGGAAATGGTGTGTCCTCTAAGCTCCTAATAGTCCCTGCATCAAGGATTCATTTCTGTTGGTAACAAAACACCAGGAAGGTTTGGGACATGTGGACATTTTTCATTTCATTCAGTCGAGGGAAGTGAGCCCTCCCTGATTTTGTACTTACATTTTCTACATTTAGTTTCTCAACAAGTATAAAAGTGAACGGACTGAGCTTGAGGTTTGTCTAACCACTGAGAGGAGACCTGTGCAGCTGGCAGATCGTGCGAGACTGCTTACCAAATCCATATACCTGAGATGTGTGCTTATTCAGTGTTCTATTTATGATTATTGAATTATCCCAATTTTATGTCACTATTAATTTTAGCCAATTATGAATCTATGGTGTACCTTTAAATTAAACTATAAAGGGTGTTGATATTCATCTATTTAATTAAGTCCATGCATAATTTGTAAACAGAGTGACTGGACTGTACTAGATTTTATTCCCTTTGTTTGATTGGATCTTCTTAAAGTGCTATTGTCTCACAGTAGGCTCAGGCAAAGAAGATATGCCGTTGGAGGATTGTGTAAACTTGCACATGCACAGCACAATAAAGTGGAAAACAGTACAAAAGATGTATAAAAGACAGTTATTACCTGCTACACTTGCAAAGGAATGGGTAGTGCAAAAAAAATAGGAAAATAACAAGAAAAGTGCCATTTAATTTCTTAAAAAATGGGTAGTGGTACTTGTTACTTTTTATGTTGGCATTATCTGCTTTGTTTACATTCATTTATGCACTGAAAGTGTTATTTAGGGAACTGTTTTGCTCTGGAGGTGAATGCAGACACAAATACAGGAGTCAGAATTAGCAGTCCAAGGCATCAAAGAGCAACTAATGAGGATATTTTATCACCATATGGACTCATATCACACCCAGGGAACTATACAACCCAACACTCTCTCAAAGTTCAGTTCTGCTTTAAATCTTGTTTCTCTTAAAACGAGAGAAAAACACATTTGTCAGTAGTACGACAGCATCTCACTTGTTTCATCTTTTTTTTTTTCTCGGAACACATATAAATCTGTTGAAACTAGACAGTGAGGCAGATCGAGCCATGATTTTATCATTATTATTATTGTTTATATAAAAAACACATAATACAAAAATTGACATAATACATGCAAAACATAGAGATTGGTAATAGAAAATAATAACTTCAAAAAGAAATGTGCAGGAGGAATCAAAAAAAAACAAAACAAAAAACAAAAAAAAACATGGACTTGAATTTTGAAGAGACACAAACACACACCTGTTTCCTGCCTCGCCACTGTCAGATTTCAGTTCCAGCCAGGCCTCTGTAGTGGCACACCATGTTCACACAGGCCATGGACGCTTATCTAGTGGAGATGAAAAGCCCAGGCTCCAGGTGCTGCTTTGGGGAGACCTGTTGGAAAAGAGAGGACGCAGGCAGCTGCTCACGGCAACCTGCAGATTTTGGATGAGGATGTCGAGTGACCATTGATCATCTTTTCCAATGTATAAAGGTCAACCCATAGCCAACCAGCTTGGTGTGTACAGAAGCAAAGATATCCGTGTACTTCTGTAAGAACTGATGCGGGTTAAGATAGGTTTAATCTAGGTAAACCTGTATCAGGTCTCCATGCGTAACAGCGTCTTGAAAACGCACGCCATTTCCCTCAATCTGGATGGAACAGCATGGAGGCCCTATTGCTTTCTGATGACTGTGGATATTAAATTAACCATAGGAGAAGGCTGTCATACACTCTATATGCAGCTATGGCGGACATAAAGTGGAGAGAATCAGCCCTTTATCTAATCAAGTAGGCCTAGATGTCTGAGGGTGGCAGTAATACCAGCTTTACAGGTATTATCACATTACTCAAATTAAAATCATACTTTTGATATGCAAGGAGTCGTTACTTCAGTGTGAAACAAACAAGCATATCATTCATGAAGTGGTTCAAATGATTTTGGAGAGGTCTGCCACTGCACCTCTGTTTAACAAACACTGGGCCGACTTTCGGTTGGCAGGTGATGTTTCACGCTAGAGTAGCACCAAAATCCCACAGCGCCGCAGATCTGCATATGGAACACACCCAGCTGTGCCACTCCAGCCATCTCAGTGCTTTCCGGTTCAGTTTAGACCATGAAAATCCCATGCCGGTGAAGACAGCCTAAACTGGTTTAAGACGAAATTTGAAGCCGCGAGCATTCAGCCTGAGCGCCTTTAACACAGGGTTAACGATGGACTAAATTACTTAGGATGGAGATTTTCGCAACTGCTTGTCTGTGGTGTCAACTTCCTGCTAGTTGCTTGCATCCAGAATGGCTCAACACAGGATTTCTCAATCCCTCTGCATACTGGCAGGCAGGTGTCAATGTAACAGACATGTTGAGGTGCAGCCTATAGGCCACGGCACCGGAGTCTGCACATTCCCAGCTTCATTTCAACATGCAACTTGAAAATGGAATTCTCTAACTCTAAATAGTTTTTAGACTTGATGTGATTCTATAGAAAAAGTTGTTAGATAATGCAAAAGTTATAGGCATTTTGTCAGAGAATATGGGGTCCACTGAACTTCATGTGAAGTGTGTAAGTTCTCGTCCTCTGGCTCCACATCCAGCTGCACCTGATGGCAGTGAGAGTTGGATGCAGTGTGAAAGGGCTCTTTCACGGCCTCCACTCCAGGCCTGCACAAACACACTCTTTGACACTTCACACAGGCTACTGACTCATTCTCATTCCTATCCATCTCTACATAGGAATCTGATTAAGGGAATAAGGGCTTTACTGTGAGTGAGCTAGCGAGTGTGTAGTGTGTAAACTCAACTATACAAAGAACAAGACGAGGTTTCACTCAAAGCCGCAAACATACACACACAAACAAATATGCAGCCTGAATGAGTACAAATCAGTGTTTAATAAATCAAACAGAATTTATGCTTCTCTTTGAGTAACATTGTATTGCAAATATTTCTATACATAAAATAGTATCTCAACAACCAAAAAGCACATGATAGATCTGATATAATATATATTTGTATTTATCAAATGATAAGAAAACAAAGAGTGAACAAGATTAGAGACTGATTGAAAATCGGGCTGTGAAAAGCAAAAGCAAAACTAGAAGACATCATTCATGGCTCTGTCCCAAACCCTAGACCAGCCTCCTCTGTGTTGCGCTTTTTGACAGTGCTGCTATGGACTCCTTCATATAAAACTTCATGATTTGGATGAAAAAGTACACAAGGCGCTAGTTTGGAAGCACTGGGACAGAGCGAATGTGTTTGGCACTAACTCACGGGAGGTATTGGTTCGCTGACTTTTGGCTTCAATGTGCATAAACAAATGAAAACCCAACATGAGTACGTCCTCATTTGGGCTTTAACAAGTATATTCCACATTTCTAAGCATTAGCATTTTTTGTTTTGTTTTTACTCAAATGTAAACTGCAGTGTCATGATACACAGACTGAGGGGAAACCAAGCCAAGCGTTTCCATTTTCCCCAGGACAAGGCACACTGATCGGAAGGGGGTGGAGCTTCCTGTTAGTGACGACGGGAAGTGTAGGATGAAAGGGGCAAGGCACTGCCAGCAGTGTTTGGATACACTCACAGGCAAGAAGACACACACACACACACACTCACTCTCACTCTCTCTCTCTTTGTCGACTCTCTCAAGTTTGTCAGATTGCTAAAATAAGGGGATGCAATGTGACATTAGGCCTACACAGTTTGAGTAACTGCAGTAACCTGCAGAAACAGGATCTGAATCATGTTAAAGCCTTGCATGACAGCAACGTTAACACATGCCTGCAAGCTGTGGCTTATATTTCCTTCCTTTGTCTTGCTGACATTGGACAAAGGAAGTGGTGTGTACATAAAATATGTTACTCAACTATCATTGCTGGCCCTCTGATTACGAGTGTGTTTGTGTGCTTGTTTCAGCTGTGTGTGTTTATAAAGTGTTTGAAGCCTCCAGGAGCAGCTGATGAATGTGTCAGTAGATAATAACTGAGACTGTGGCCCTGAATGAGAGAGTGAGAGAGAGAGAGAGAGAGAGAGAAGAGATCTGAGTTCAAGGGAGGGAATAGCTCAGTTCCAGGGCGTTAGGTTACAAAGGTAGCCTGCTGTTAGCAAGCTAACATCAAGCTAGCCACTGAAACTCAGGTCCATGTACAGAGACATAGCAAGGTTATTTTGGATATTGAGCTGGCTTAATTCATCTTGTCTGCTGGCTTGAGACTGCCGGTCGTTGCTTTTACATGGTGGTGAACTGACTGTGGGCTTGTCTCAGCTTCGCAGCAATCTGGGGTTTGAGGAGAGGGAAAAACTGGTGTAAACACAGAGGAAGAAATTGCTCGAAAGTAGCATTTGGTCACTGATGTCATGCTGTGGGTTCAATATCTTTAACCACTGTGCAGTCATCCCTCAAACAAGTGTGACTGGCTGATATTTACCGTGATAAATGTTAGATTAAATGGCCTTTACCGTCTCATAAAACTTGACTTGCTCCTCCAGGTACAACTGCATGACTCTGTTGTAGTCATAGATACGGTTGCTATGGAAGTGGTTCATCTCAGCTGTGTGGCAGAAAAGGGAGGAAACCCTCTTAGCTTGTCATGTGTCCAGTTCAGTTGACTTTGTAAAACCCACATAAACCTGCAGCAGCTGTGAACAGTCACTCATTCAGAGCAGTAGCTTATTACCTTGTAGTGCATATGACATGATGCTGACTCGTTTAGCCATGGTTACTTTCTCCTGAGGGGAGATTTTACTGGTGGCTACCAGCTTGTCGCCCTCCTTCACTTTCTCTATGGCTGCCTGTAAGAATTATGAAAAAAAGGTCTTCAGTTACCTTCACAATGGACAAAAAACATTTAACTCATCAGAACTCATCAGAACTCAGGAATTTGAAAAGGAGAAAACGGATGTAGTCTCAAACAAAACATGTTTAGCAATTTGTTAAGCATGTTTACATCTAAACTGCTGTCAAACCAATGCCCCCTGAGGAAACTACATTTGAAACTTGAGCTTAAGGTGTAAGAGTAATGCAACACACTGAATTTGAGTTCTAAAGACTCCTTTTTGATTCTTTTGGCATGAAACCTTAAGTACCTTATGGACTCCGATGGTGTCAGGGAAGCATCCAAGAAGGCCCTTGTATTCGTTGTTGGTCTCCATGAGGAAGTGGAGGTCTTTTTTGGGCTGGCAGGTCAATGACACACAAGCAAGACATAAATATAACAGGAAACAACTGTGAGATAGGCAGCCATTTTTCAGAGCACGTTAACAGTCCAAAACAGGGGTACAAATGAAGACGACAAATCCAAAACAGGAAACCAGGCAAGGATCTGAAACTGATAGGAATGACCACAGGGAAACAATACGGAAAATGGATGCAAAATACGGAAAATGGATGCATTTTCACAGGAGTTGACTCTTCAGTAAATTGGCCACAGGTACAGCTTTACACAATCTATCTACAACAACAAAATAGGGAGATTCAAATGTTACAGCACATGGTCTCACTGTAAGACCGTGGATTCAGCCAAGCATCTAGTAAGGCGAGACCCCAAAAAGAGGACCGCTACTCGACTGCATATAAGAACACCAATAAAAGCGCAAAAATCTTTTAGCTTCATTAACTACTGAATTAACAACTGGGCATTACTATAGTCACTTTGACTTTCTCCCTTATTTGTCATAGGAATGCAGCGTGCAGTCTCTATTGTTTTCTTTCTGAATACATGTCTGAATACATTGACTCTGTCTCTAGAATGATGCACTCCATCACCAAACTGTATCCATGGGTATTGCTAATCTCAAGCCAAAAATTCTAGAGCACCATTGTCAAAAGAAAAGCTATAAAAAAAAAAGGGGGGGTGGGGGGGTGGTGGTGGTGGGGATTAGCGTCTGCAGCAGCACATGCTTACCAGATGAATCCTCCCTGTGAATGCTGCTGGGATAGCAAAAACAGGGCCCAGGTTTGATTTCATCACACACCACAAAGATCAGATTACAAAGATAGGCCAGAAAAAGCCACAGTCGAACAGAAACTCAAAGCTCGCTTTAAGGAAACATGACTGTGATCTGTTTGAAATAGCCTTGCCACCTCTTTGACCTCTTCCCTCAAAGAAAACAAAAGCTTCACTGGCCATTATAGAAGGTAACACAAGGTCACAATTAGGACATAAACACTGCAAGGATGGAGTAGTTCAGGAAATGTCCAGTGACATTCAGGAGGTGACATAATGCATTAGGGTGAGGAGGGCCAGAGAGAGTGAATACAAAGCAGTGACGACGTTGATAAAGGAGCTGGAAATAGATCAAGAACTCTGAGACATTAGGAAGTGGAACAGCAGGACAGGACAGGATGCTACCCCCTCCCTTCGGAAAAGCATCACTGCAAGGCCTAACCAATAAAAAAAAAAAAAACAATAAACCCAAGACTTGGGTCTTTGGTGAAAAAGAATGATCGTCACACAGTTCTTGGGTTTTAGATGATCATATCCGTGCTAGGAAAGAATTTGAAGACAGAAGCATGGACATACCTGCTCTGCCACCATCTGAGCGATCTCTTCGTAGGTTTTTCCTGCTGCTGTCATGGCATCAGTCAGGGTGGATTCTCCTACAGCAGCAATGGGTTAGATATGTGTATGTGATCAACACTTTCCTTTAAGGTTTTACAATTCTTTCTACTTGTGCTATGATTCTTACAGGTGATTACATCTGTGAGGGATTCTACACTTATCTGCCAATAAAATTCCCAAACTTTCCCACAACTTGTTAAAAACCATGTATCCAACTTCCATGACTGTATTTCTGTGTGTAATGAGAAAAGCAAACATTTACAATTAGGGGTGGAATTGCAAGACAAATTCAATAGCAGTCATGGTTCTTCCTACTCAGGTTCTTGCACGACTTGTCCAGATTACCATATCATTATTAAAAATTTCCATGACTCTTCAAAAACTTAAGAGCTATCTCATGATTTCCCAAGACATGTCCAGGCCTGGAAAAAAAAAACATTATGAAATTTTCATGACTGCAGAAACGCTGAGTTTCGCTGAGAATGGGCAGCATAAAATACATTAATAAGGTTTAGAAACAGGAATTAATGACTTACAGTCACCATTGGTAAATTCTGCAAAGATCTACAATGATGAACTTGAATAAAGGAATATGGGATACAGACAAGCTGTCCTTCGTCTATGATGGATTTTTTTGCCTGGTATGTTTGCATAGTCTACTGTAACGTCCTTGCTGATTTATTTTTAGGGGTTGACACTGAAACCTGATAACTGATGTTTCTGTTATATATTGTTTTCATTTTTCTCTATTTAATGCCATTGTAGCTTTTTTTTTCAGTGGATTAACTTTTGGCTAGTAAACTGTGAAATAACAAATATAAAACATCAAACAACAAAACAGCACCAGAAACATAATGCAAATCACCAGATTTTACATAATGCTTGCATAATATTTTAGGACAAAAATTTCTTTTCACAGAGGTTCTGGCTATCAGTTGTTTGTAGGTGTGATAAGAGGCTACAATATAAATTGTAATACCCACTGGATAGATGAAAGTGATGAGCGTTTGCACCTGGAAAGTAGAGATTTTGCAAGCCTAAAACCCCCAAAACAAAGCTTTTATCATGCTCTACTGTTCATCGTCATACCTTGATAGCCACTGCTGTTGAATACAGAGGACAGGTTCTGAAAGGCTTTGCCGATTCTCTGGTACTCTTTTGGCAAAGCTGTGGAGGGGTGAAAACGTAAAACAATAGGTACATGCATGCATGTATGCACACACATTCACATAAACATAATCAAAAAGGGAATGGATTTTATTGAGTTGACAAAACAGAGACTCAGCACAACGGATTACACTTTCATATAAATAGTAATTACAGTACAAAGTCAAGGTGCGTTCGCTCTGTGGGAAAGCATTTTTAAAGCTCGAGTGTTTTTACGTACGGCCTGTACATCTCTTCCAGTGCTCCTGGCCCACTGTGAGGATTTCCTTTACCCCATCATCCATGGCTCTGGTAAACCTGCTGAACTGCTCACATTTCTGTTCCCTGTGGAGAGGAGGAGCACTATTAACTTTGACCCTCTGTGAGCCACAGTTTGTACTGGTTTGCAATTTTAAGTGGTTTAGAGCAAAATGTGATCCAACTCACACTTCTATAGGGTCCAGGTCTGGAGCCTCAGGCTCTATAGTGGAGAAGATCATCACTCCCACTGTCTCGTCCTTCTCTGCTTTTCTCTTCCCCGTCTTCCAGTCCTGAGCGTGTCAATAACTCATATTATTAACTAACAACAACAACAAATCTAAATGAAAGTAGTGGCAGATAAACATCTTAGTCGTTCAGTACTCCTAGATGAGTGGCCTTTATGCAGTTTTTTGATGCTTACTACAATACAGTAAGCTTCACATTACAGTAACTGTCAATCAGGATATTCCCCAAACTCATTCCCCAAATTCATGTAATGGGAGCAGGGTGGCAAACAGGCACACACCACTTGCCAAATGCAGGTAAATATTTACACTGGTGGTTAGTTTTTTTTAGTACACCAGACATAGATTAGAATAACATAGAACAGTCTGTAGTTCTGTGGAAACACTGAAACAGTGTGAAATGGCCTGATGAAGCCACAAACACAGCAAACAATGAATACAAATCAGAGACAACTCAGGAAATTAGATTATTTAATGAAAAGCGGTGAAAGGATAAGAGGGGAAAGAAAACATTACAGTGTAGTGTTCACTTTGACGAATTTATGTCTCAGATAAGGGCAAGTTAAATGAATTTGTAATGGGGAAAAAATTACACTGGAAGCAAATAATCCTTTGAAACTTGGGTAAATTCATTTGATTTCTTTGAAAAACATGGGGGAAAAGGGCAAATTAGGAATAAATATTCTGAACAAAATGTACAGTGGATAAAATGGTCTGTGTTGTAGTGAATGGGCACAAAAACTGGCCATGGTAAACAATTATTGAAAAAAGAAAAAATGCTGGTGGTGCAGAAGTCAAGGGGCATAGCACACCTTCTCATCCTTGTAGGTGAGGAAGAGCTGGAATACGTCACTGTTGGAGACAACCGGGTGCCTGCACATCCTGGTCATCCAGCCCTGCAACCGCTCCATACGCATCTTAATAAACTCTTCTTCAAAACGCCCTGAAACAGAAGAGGAGGGGAGAAAGGGACAAAAAAGCAAAAAAATTAAACAGGGGAAAGAAGACAAGGGCAAAAAGAGCACGTGACAAAATGAAAAAGAGAGATGTAACTTGGGTGTTCTCTTAAGCACCTTAATCTCCCTCCAGCCAAACTGGAGTGGCCCATATTGGTGGAAGACAGACTTACCTGTCACCTGCTTGTCTGGTAAAGAGGGGATAGGGATGGCCGACCCAAATTTATCCAGGAGCCTCTCATACAACCAATCAAAGTGCTTGTATCTGTGATTGACTGGTCTGTTTGTGGTCTGCAAAAAGATAACATGGAGTTACATACACTACAATTTGCAAAGTGGTCATATAGAGAATGTCATTATTTTTTACTATGCTGTATCATGTTTGTTTTATGACATATGGGAACACAGGATGCCATAGTTTCTCATTTTGATTCACATGGATTCTAATGGTGCAATCACACCACACTTACTTTTCCATTATGACTCATTATGACTTTTTTTTTTTTTTTTGGTATTTTTGTATTTTGTTCATTTAGGTTCTATTACAAGAAAGTCCGAGCTTGTAAACAATGTCACACAGACTCACAGGTTGCAATTTTATTGGAGTTTTGGTAAGCTGTCATCCTGCAACCTTAGAGATTTTGGAGCCATCCTGTAGTTGTGTTCATTTGGTGCACACTCAATTTTTCACCTTCCAAATGAACCAAGTCAATTGAGTTTAAAGTTCAAATAAATGCTCTAGCCATGCCTGGTGTGAATGTACCCTAAACCATTCTATTGATATATCAAGGTTCATGGCACTATAATGTGAAAAAGGTTCATACATGCAAGCTAGCACTGGTATAAAAATTCTGCTGGATGCTTACGCTGGGTGTGATTTGGTACTCGATGTAGCTCTTCAGACCATACATCTTGGAGCCCTTCTTAGGGTCAGCAACCACGCAGTCCAACTGGGTTTCTGGATAGGACCACACAGGACCAACTTCCCCCATCTGAGCATAGAGGCATTTGATTTAGAAAACTGCCACTCTACATTTTTTGGTACAGAACAAGAAACCAAGCAGGCCAGACACACAGCTTGATGTGAAAGCATATTAACACTGTAATAGTGCTACATACATGCAGGGCATCATGTACACAATAAAGTACCTGACAAGCAAAGAAAAGTCTGTCTAACTCTGCCTGTGTCTCTCATCAAGAGGGAGAGCCACAATATGACATAGAACAGGGACATGATTTATTTTGTTGTTATGTTATAGTGTGATACATGTACTTTGGTCAGGTACATTAAACTACCTCTAGTATACTACTACTGTACAAGTACTAAAGATATCTGATAACTCTATATACATGTTTAGAATCTACATTGATATAATCAAATAGCATACATAGATTGGTAGCTTGTCTTTGCCTTTAACAAGCTGCTTGCATAGGAGGTAGAGCTCTGGACCAGACTTGGAGAAACCAGGGAATCTGCTCAAAGAGAATCAACAACAGTTTTTAGACAAACAGATGATTTGTGCTTGCCTGGTACTAACTGGACTGACTCTTTAAAGGAACACTTCACCTAAAAGCTACAGACGTTTTGTATCATTTACTAATTTCAAATTGTCTTGAATGTCCAATATAAACTGTTTTAATACCATGCCTCACTGAGAATGAAGGTTCAACAAACTGTGGCTGTTTCTGTTAGAAAGGAGTTGAATGGTGACTTCGACAACTGGCAGCAAAAAGGATATGAACATTTGTGCCGGCCAGTTGTGCTCATGCATAAAGCATTTTCTGAAAGTGATTTACTGATAACCTTTTTTTTTTTTTTTTTTTGCAAAAGTATGTTGGTTTGAGATCTACTAAACATAGCAATGGACTGTGCAGTATGAAGAATTTGAGAATATAAAACATACATTTCCATATCATTTTCACTGCTGTTAAAAAACTTGCAACTCCATTGTAACAGAATCATTTGACGTTTTTGGGCCTTCATTCTTCAAGAGGCATGCATTTAAAACATTTTCCATCCCATATCCAAGACAACTTGAGGCGCAAGTACATGATACAACATATATCGTTTTTGGGTTGAGTATTCCTTTGATAGCTACAGTGATCCCTTCTGATGAGGACAGTGTTGTGGTAGCATGTTTTTTTCTGATTTCTCTGGTCATTTAGTGATTTGAGCCCACCCCATGTCTGCAATGTGTAGTCACTTTACAACACATTAAAAAAAAAAAAAAAAAAAAAAAACTTTTTAATCAAAATGTATGGCTTGGTCCAAACAATAAATATTAATCTTTATGTTCACCATAACATTGTTATTTAGATAAATCCCAGGTGCTTAGCAACTGAAAACAACCTCTTGCCAAGCCTCATCTGAGTGACATAATTGGAAACTTCCAATGAAAGCATATTGCTAAGCAGCCTTTTGGCTTTCTGGACCATTTGGAGACCATCTAGCCAGCATATCTTCCAGCAACATCTAATTCAGCTGCTGCTGGAAGGTATGCTGGCTAGATTAGCTAAATAGGTGTGACTGCTTAACTAATTCTTACTTGTTGAGGGAGATTTTCATGGAAGAGCCGTGAGCTCCGCCTCTCTGCATGGCTCCACTCTCTCCAGACTCTGACTCAGCGTAACCTCCAGAGGACTTAACATCATCCCACTCATCATCCCACTCATCGTCTTCTGCTCCTAGAGTCACATGCATGAACACTGGTTGTAATTTCCTAGTCAGCAGGCACAGTAAGCAGCAATTCTGTACAATCCCACAATGCTCTCAGTAACCAACAGTTGTTTTTAACACAAGACGATGACTGTGGGAGTTGCATGCAAATTTATACCCAAGTAAACTTCATTCTACTAAATAGATACTACTCAAAAAAGGGTAAACATGATAAATAGAACACCTTCAAGAACACCACATTTTCTCTACAGCTGTACCACACTGAAGTTTGATAGAATGGAATAGTACTATAGGATGTGGGGCAAAAATTACAATGGTCCAACTCAGACTCTAAAAAGCAGGTCTTGTGGTCAAGCAAACAGAAAATATATATCTCTACACATACACACCAGGCAAATTAGCATAACCACATTTCTTCAGCACGTCTGTTGATAGACATCCATAAAACTTAATAAAGCCCATCCAATAAAAAAGACTCATGATCCTCTAAATCCAGGATAAAAACATTAGTCTATTACGAGCTAAACTAAGTAACAGTGTTAATATTAAGACACAATGAAAGTGGTTCACACACACATGCCTTTAGGTGTACAAATAATTTCCTTCAAGTCCATGCTGGAAACTCTTAGCCTTTTATTTAAAGTCAACACTCAAAGCACTTAGGAAAATGTTCCCACCAGGCGATGCATGCCGTACCTGTGCAATCGATAAGGTAAGGATATGGATAAATATCTTTAAAAAGAGGAACAAGAGAGGAAAAGCTATGTTAATTCTTCTCCTTGTCATTTATTCCTTCGGTCTCCTTTTAAAATAACAACTCCCTCATGGAGCAGAAGAACTGAGAAAGACGCCAAGTAATAGGTTGAGTCATCCATGAGGCCAACTTTTCCATTTTCTGGTGAAAACAAAATCATGACCCAATGGTGGTGTCCAGATACTGGATCGTCTCTATGGTAAATTTCTAAGAGACCATTTTCCAGGGACAGAGGACTGAGCAGAGCCACATCTGGTAGTTTGGGTCAGATTAGAGCCTGTGCCAGCTTAAGTCACTTTGACTCTCAGCAGACCTGGGCTAAATAGTATTTGCAAATATTGAACATTGAATTTAACTGCTTAGAGTGCCAAATGGGTGGGGTTTACACCATAGCGACATTTAACAGAATGAATGATTGAAGTCTTTCATATCCCCGAGGGGCAATTTGATTTACTTATAACAGATGTTACAAGTCAGACAAAAGTATTCTGACTTAATTTTCAAACCTTTTCTGTTATTGTCTAATTTTCTGGCATTTGACATATTGTTCTATGATAGAAATCCCACCTGTCTGTACTCCAAGAAGGTCAAACTAAGAACTTAATCCACATCTGGCTTACAATTCTTACTAACAAACATCACTGAAACACATGGAAAATGCAAACATTTTATTTCAACTGAGATGAAAACAAGTTAGATGCCCTCTGTCTCGCTATCACACAAAGAAGTCACTTTTATCCATCTTGCACACGTTGCTCTTTTCAAACATCTTTAATTTTAGTTTTTTACTACAACACAGACCCTTTTATCCAAATGCCTGGGGAATGAGTTGTGGTCAGGGGAATCAAACATTTACGCATACACAGGATGTGAATGGACGTAGCAGGACGTAACACTCTTTATGTATTCCACAATAGTTCAGGCAAAGGATCCCTGCAGAAGGCCAGTTCAGATGTTAAATCCTACCAATACAACCATTTACATTACCGTGGCACAGCACTGACTCTGGGGATGGGCAAAAGACAGTCAGTGTGACTGAATATGATGGACAAGCAGATAACTTACCTGCTATTATGATAGTGATATAATGTTGTTATATTGCTTTAATATAGGGGACATTAATATATTGAAATGTATTTATATTTAAAGCAGCTTTCCACAATTATTATAAAATTGCTGTGATCAGGCAACTTTGATGTTAACAAACTAATGAGACAACAGAACTTGCCTTGCAGAAACCAGCTGACAATAAGGCCATTTATGTAAGACAATTAAACCACACTGTGTGTTACTACTCGCTCCTGCTACTGCTAATTGTAGTTTTGATCATCCACAAGAACCAAGCACTGATGGTACACACCCAGAAGTGAGAAACTGCTGGAGTTCATATTTGAGACAAGGTCACAGGATGCATTTTCTATATATTGACAAATAGGTAACTTTCTAGTATTTTCCAACAAATATATTTGATCTATTTATTTTTACCTGGGCCCTGGTAAGCCTGAGGGTGGCCCTGTGCTGCAGAGCTCCAGGGGTCAGCCGCCGCACTCTTCCCCGTCTGGGTTCCCTCTGGCTTGGACGCCCAGTTGTTGGATGAGCCCCCCGTGGCATCTGTGTTCCACACCGACCAGGGATCATTACCATTACTGGCCTAAGAGAGGGAGGATACAGTGTGCAGAGAGAGCAAGGATACAGTGGGCAAGTGGACAGAGAGGAGAGGGAAAGGGAGACGGAGAGGGAGAGAGAAAGATCGAGAAAAAGAGAGCAAGAATGAGAGAGAGCGAGAGGAAGGGCGTGTGTAGACTGACAATTGTCTTAAAAATGTCCCTTTTCAAAGACAGGATTCCAAATTGGCCTGTAACAGGGAATCTGCAAATATTATAATAAATCAACTCAACACAGTACCTGTGTTACTGAGCACCCCAATTTACAAAGAAAAACAACAACAAAAAATACTATTTCCATTGCCACATTGTTCACATCAGGCTGCAATCATTTTTTTAACATAGTGTTTGGGTGAAATGGATCTCGTGTTGTGCAATTTAATCAACAGGCCCAATTTCTGGCCTAAAAACATAAATTTCACATTTCATTTCAAATCTTATGCACCTCAAATCAAAAAAAGTTGTGCATTTGCTAAAAATATTGAAAATACTGAAAATCTGATTCTATAGACTAGATTGCAAATCACACTGAGATATTGAAATGAACAGTCTATGGTATGAAATCCTGCTCGACACAAGTGGAACCTTTGAAGTAAAACTTCAAACAAAAGCACACCATGCTTATAACCACACATGCACACACCACTCTTCTCCACACACATACACACAAAACTATGTTTACAGTACCTGAGGCCAGAAAATACATCATGCCATGCACACAAGGCACAAACCAAAAAAAACAAAAAAAAACAAACCCTGCATGTATACAACATACATATGTATGCATGACCTGGTCTCTCTGTAGGATGAGATTAGCTTTAGGCTGAACATTAAGCAATCTCAACAAAGCATTAAAGCATGAATTGGAGGGCTGCAGAGGAAAGATACTAAATTCATTGCTTGCATTACAAGATACATTACATACAAATATACAAATGAAAAAGTAATTTCCCAGAAAGGTACTGCAGTGATATACATAAAGCTGCAGTGATGAAGCAAACCTTTCCATCAGGTTTCCTGGATTTAGCAGCACCTTTAAGGTTACTTGACTATATTGTATCCAAGCCTGCATAATGAAGATTATAAAACAATGACACACATGGGATTCTGATCATTGTCTGTAGTAAATGCTTGTGCTCATGACAAATTTAATGATTTGATAGTGTGATTCTTCAGCTGTATGTGATATGTGAGGATCATCAACTTTAATCTATAAGGCTGTTTGGTTTCACTGTGAGGGGGTCAGCTGGTGCTGTGTGGGAGTGTGTGAGTAGCACTGAAGAAATGGGGGTCATGCTTTCTGCAAGGGGTGGGGGGGTGGGGGGTGGGGGGTGGGGGGTGGGGGTGCAATGGCAGACCGATTGGAGGGGAGGTGGGGAATGGGGAGCAAAGGAAGGGAAAGGAGGGTTCATGCCCCTGACCATCCCTCTCTATGTGGCGGTTACCTCATGAGGGGACGGGAGGTAGGGGGACACTGGGGTGTCGGGGGTGTCCGGCTGGGGACTCAAGTCCCCAGTGTCAACCTTGAGGGAAAAGAAGGTGACATCATCACAAAGCGCCTGTAGTGAAGCTTTACACCCAGGAGGAGCAAGTGATGCCATGTGTAGCTGTGTGTACTGTGTGTGTGTGTGTGTATGAGAGAGGTGGACAGAGACAAACAGAGAGCATGAGGGAGATGGTGACAGACAGATACAATTTCCTGCCTCGACTTGGTGCACTGAAATTTCTCTTGTTCCACCACACTCACTTCTATGGAACTTTCTAGCCACTAACTGAAACAGATTTCAATGGTGTCGTTTCCTCTCTCTACTATTTTACTACATGTAAAGCTTGTGTCGGTTATAAATGACCTGACCATGCAGAAATATCCTCTATGGCAGATGGTGTCACTTCTGCATCTGTGAGGTCCCCTCAGTGCTAAAAGAAGTCAGTAAAACTCTGAGGTCATCCCCCGCTTCTGCTTTTCACACATTTGTTTTTTTCTCACCAGCAACACTGCTCCATGACACGAACCTTGAGGGTGGAAGGCAGCAGTGCATAAGCAATGTGTTAAAATGGGGAAGGGAGGTGACAGGGTGAGGAGACAAGCAGGGTGCACTATGCATGGTGCTGTAGGTTTTATGTTCAGGCATGTGCCAACATATTATTAAAATTTCATTATGTACAAGTGCCGCATCCAAACCAGAGGAGCTGCCTTTTTTCTTTTTGATAAAGGTCAAATCTGTGACAAAAATAGCATTATAAATGAACTATTGTGGTGCTACAGAGATTCTCTGGCCTATGAATTATATTCTAAAAGACATTCTTCATGTTGCAATGTGTGTCAAAATAATTTCAATGACTTTTTTTTACTATAACAAAAATAATTGTTAGCTGTTTATGTTTCTGCAAGATTAACAACAACAACAATAATGATAATAATAACAACAACAACAACAATAATAATAATAATATCCGAAGAAAAGGAAGCTGTTCGACACGCTGCTGACATATTGCTGTTGAAACAGCGGACATTGTCTGCTGATTTAGATAAACCAAAGCAACAACTGCACTTGATATTATGATTTTAGCTCACAACACAGCCAACTGAACGTGATAACAAGTTTGATATGGAAATGTATAGACTTAATTTTGATGGATGTACAGATTTAATTTGAACCCAGTGTGCATGCAGGTGTGCCTTGTGTTACCTGGTTTTGTGGAGGTGCTGATGTGGGGGCGAAGGCATCAAAGAAGGACAAATCAGGAGGTGCTGCATTTCCTACACTTGGAGCAGCTGTTGTGGTTCCTGGTCCTGAGAATGACGGAAACGCCTTGCTGAGCTAGAGGTGGCGTGACGAGAGACAGAGAAAACAGTCCCGTCAGTGCGACAAAAACAGATATTCCAGCGTGATCTAATGGCTTTTAAAGGCACATTCCTCCAGGGCAAGGTGATCATGTGTCTTTGGCATGCACTGGCTTTGAATTTGGGTTTCTCACTTTCTCAGTTTAGACAGAACTGGCTGCTAATGCTGACATTTTTATCATCACATTTACTTCAAAGATGAAAACACCACGATATCTAAGCCCCTTTCCAAGTTTTGCAGGTCAACACCCCTACACAGGCCTATTTTTCCAGCTCTTCTTCATATCAATACACAGTACATAAATAGAAACCAGGGGCTTGAGAAACAGCCTGTGTCCTGTTTTTCATTTAAAAAAAAAAAAAAAAAAAAAAAAGGCCATGAGCAGCAAGTGGTGATCAGTCGTCAGTGGGGATATTATGATTTGGAGACAGAATCAAAACAGCTGGCGGGGTAACTATGGGTCAAAGACACATAGACAAGCCTCTCTGCATATAGTGAACACTATACACAGACATAGACAATATTAACGTCACTCTGTTCCTCCACTGCACACACACACACACACACACACACACACAAACACGCACACACACACGCGCTCCACATTGTTAGCATGTGCTGTTGTGCTCAGTAATGTTTGGAGTGGGACTAAACTGTTTAACAGATCTGACTGTCTTTACGTTTAGCTGAGGCCTCTCTTTCTCTAAATGGCTACAGAGTGAATCACTATCACCAGGATGAAGTAACAGTTCCTGGACCAACAAGGACAGATGGACGGACACACACACACACACACACACACACACACACACTCACACATAAACACACATATTCAGCAGAATTGTAGAGGAGGCACATCCTGTTGTGATTTTAGGTTCAGGGAGAAGAGAGTTCTGCACGTTCTGCAGTGAGAGCAGAGGCACACCCTTAAATTGACGAATCAGTATCAGACAGAAGTCTAAGGAGCTGGACAGTTTACATGTACTCTGACCTAGATAGCAGATGTTGTACATCTTGACCTCAGTGCAGACGAATAGGAGGCTGCTTTGTTTTATTTTTGCCGGAAAAGTTAATTTCTTTCAAACATCTGAAACATGTGTCAAGCTCCGAAACTCCTGCTCGTGTGAAATCAAATTCCTACATGCCAGGCGGTTCACTCCCTCACCTCGATGTAGTCCTCTGGCACCAGTCCAACTTCCCCTCTGGAATTCTGTGCTTCGATCCAGCCGCCTCCAATATGCTGAAACACAGTGAGAAGCAGCACAGTGTGCCAGACAGTATGAATGACTGGGATTGGCTGTGGGCGACACAAGTAGGTCTCTGCGCCAATACTTCTGGGACAAACTGCTATACATACAATTTACTTGACAGAAAAAAAAGAATGTCTGCTTTCCTGAAAAGTCCTGATTCGGCAGAAGGCAGATTTCCATTAGGAAACCATGCAAGTCAGAACGGTCAGTGAGTTTAAGAGTCACAGTGACCTTTGAACTGTTTACAACTGCCAGTGGTGTAATGACATCATGTTTCCTCTCTCTCTCTATCTTTGTCCATTACTTTCTCTGTCTATGTTACTAGCAGACATCAAGCTAATTTACACTGAGACTGTGACAGTTTTACAAATGAGCTACACAAACAGTAGACACATTTTAAAAGACTACATTAGAGGAAGTTGTCTGCTCTACTAAAGTTCTGTGGCAAAAGGATTTACGGTGTGTAAAACTAATACCATAACCCCTGACTGGTTAAATAGATTATCGTGCACCTATGAAAAATCTCTGCACAGTGAAAACTTTTAAGTAGCCACTGACAGTTAATAAATCTAGGCCTAAAACACATCATTTATGATATAAAATTCAACAAGAACTAGCTACTACTGTGGAAAATATAAATTAAATTTATCTGAAAATAATCAAATGTGAAAAAAGACAACAACTGTAGATGGTAAAAATAAAATGACTGGCAGTACATAATTCACTGATGCAAACTGCACTCTGGATGCAGTGGGACCCTGAGTCTAATGTCCAGTGTTGGTAGATGGTGCTGAGGTGTAGTGTGATGCGGCTCTACCTGGTTGGTGATGGTGATTGTCTCGCCTTCTTTCACCGTCAACTCGTTGTTTCCAGGCTCAGCGGTGAAGTCATACAAAACCTGTGCCTACAGTAGAGAGATAACCCAATCAGGGGATGACACACAAGGATGGAAAAGGAAAGAGCGCTCACTTAAGATTTAATGAGCACTTTCTGTTGACAAATGTACACACCACGCACACTACAAGGAGCATGTGCACATACACAAACACAGCAAATAGCAGCCTTGATGTCTCACGCTTGAATAACATGAAACAGGCCAAACTAGTTGTTCTGGACCTGTTATGCTGACTCAAATTAGGCCTGGTGTACACCAAAAACAAGAGTTAAGCCATACCTGTAGCTTTACCTGGTTTTGTTTCATTACTTGGGCCTCAAGTTCTTCTCAAAGTGACCCACATCTATAATCTGCCCTTCCCTCTGGGCACAAGAGGAGCACGCCCACAAACACACATATATACCCATACACAAAACTATTCTGAATATGCCTTTCACAATATCCTGGTTTTGAGCAGAGAGAGAGTTGCTTTGTCAACTGGACTCTGCACCTGTGCTTGTTAAACTGCTTTATTGTTGTATCTTTATGTTGCACTACTATGTCTTCACTGGGTCTACTTCGCAAAAGAGATTCAGAATCTCAAGTGGGCTACCTGGTTAAATAAATTAGACTGAATAAATAAAAGAGTACATCAGGAACATATGAATCCAAAATATAAGATTATTTTGTGCAGCTAATTATGTTTTTTATGTACATTTGACATCAAAACATCAGATCCAAGACATGGCGTTTCAAAGTGTTACATTAATTCTGTGGTTTATAAGTTGCTGTGAACCTGAAGGGGTTTCATCCTCCCTCAGCCTCATTCTTATCATGAGGAAACAATGTGGTGTGCCCTCCCATTTGGAACTGCAGAATCTGCCTTTAAATATTACTATTCATATACTTTCTGATTACCACTTGTTGGCATTGACTGAAGGTGAGGAGTAGGCATACTCAAAACAGTGTAGAATTCACAGTGCTATGCTAACTACCATGTTCATTAACCAGAGAGGGGGAATGCAAACCTATTAGCTGCTTCTCAGATTCAAGATCTGTTTTGGCGTTAGCCTGACAGCTCCCTGGGGTCAAGGAAGAGGACAGTTTCCAAACATGAGCTAAACAAGTTAAGGGGAAATTCAAAATCTTAGTGAGCACAGCTTTGGTTACTCTGGCCTAAGTTCTGCTGACTCTGTTAGTATATGCATGTACTGCAAGCCCTTTTGTCTTGTTAGGCTGTGGGACTCCAAAATTAACCAAACTGGATGGATGACCTGCAGCTTCAAGCTGACTGAGAATCTGTACAGACAGCTGACACGTATTTAAAGTTATTTAATGTTACCTTTTAATGGCGTGAGATCTGGAACTACAAAAAGTGAAGACAGAATCCAAAATCACTCACCAAGCTATTTTCAGCCCTGATCTGACACCAGTAACAACCACAACAATAATGACAAAAACACCGGGACAATAATCACCCCCTGGCACGACTGCACACAGGAACATACACATACAAACGCGTAAACACCACTAAGACTACATTTCCCAGCATTCCGCGGGGTAGACATGACCCGCACTGGAAAGGTAGTAAAATGTCACAAGACACTTTCTTAATGAGACACTTTTTCCATGTATAGGCAAAACATATTCATTTCGCAGTAAATACATGCAGCAACGTTGTCAATGCCTGTCACACATATATAACGCGAACTATTCAAAGGTTTTCGCCTCTTTTAATGCAGAGCTTGCCAAGTAAAGATTTTGCCATTAATACGAGAAACTACAACTGCTCCTCTGTGCCTCAACCAGCCCGCAGCCCGCATTTTTCCCCTAACACACACACACGCCAAGAAACTTAGGAGACAACGAAAACGTGTCGGACGTTAAAACATTTTTTAAAAAGTTGCTCAGCCTACCTTGTTTGCCATTGTCGGAGCGTTGATAAATCATTACAAAACAGGCCCTGCGCTTTTCAGGATTTCAACGCCTCAGCTGGACATTTTCCTCCCGCTGCTTTTAACTTCGGTGACGAAATACAAGCTAATTCCTCCCGACGAGAGCCGCAGTACGACCCGCACTAATACATTACTAAATACCGTTTGCCCTTTAACCTCGAAACTGGGAGAGACGGAGGCAAATAGTTCTGTACGGCAGCTCAGTTTGAACGGCGGAGTGAGAGAAGTGAGAGCTGCTGACAGCGCGGAGGGAGTGACCAGCACCGGGGAGGGAAACCGGAAAGGTAGCCTCCGTCCTGTGGCCCTCCGGGCCGTCAAGAGTTAATACACAAATAACTTCACTATTATTATTATTATTATTATTATTATTATTATTATTATTATTGTTATTATTATTATTATTATTATTATTATTATTATTATTAGGTTAACAATAAAAAAAGAAAAGCATTTAAAGACAAAAAATACAAAAGGACTTGTGTGTAGAATTATTTAAACAAGAATAATAACCCTGTTACCACATTTGTTCAATAAAATATTAAGATAAACAATAGTACATTGCAAATAGTACATATTGCAAAAAAAAAATAAAAAAAAAAATATTAAAATTATTAAAAAGTAAGACAGAGAGGATATAGATTATAAAAAAGAGTAAACACCAATGGCATACACCATTGGTGTTTAAAATAATCTTATCAAAAATGTCCCTATTCTGTCTACTCAGCAGCTTTATTGTAGCCTAGGTAATAAAGTTCACATGGGAGGTTTAGGTTTTCACCTCAGCCTGAGCAGCGTGGCCCGTGTTTCGTCATGGTTACAAAATTGACTGCGTCCACCGTCACTGTACATACATTTACCCTGCAGCGCACAGCTGGCCCACAGGCAGAAACCCCGCGGTTCTTAGGCTGAAGTCGCCCTCTGCTGGATAAAATATGGTGTTACATGTAATTTGGAAAGTAAGTTAAGCGTGGGAAGTTTCATTAAGCGTCTCAGGCCAACTAGTAGCCTTTGATTACTTCCTCAAGGAGTTCGAGAAACTAACAGGAGTCTTAGAGTAACATTAATGAAAAGTGAAATAACTAAAAGGCAACCTAAAGCTTTGCTTGTAGCTTCAACTTCCCATAAAATGATTATTAGGTCAGTCATAACTAAACAAGTGCACCATATTGACTTGTCATGGCATTTCAAATTGTAGTCAAAGAGATATCACTCACATACATAAATCCTACCCAACAGATAGCTGGTAAACACAGGTGTCACTAGTGATACTGATGAAGTGTCTGCTCCATTTAGGCCAAGCAGAGCCAGGGTCCCACCACCGTGCATGTTGCTTAACTGGAAAGGCTGTCATTGACCGTCACTGACCGTGTTTCCCTGTTACTTCACGTCAATATGACTGCCATGGAAAAAGTCTTCAGTCCCTTTTCACAGCAGTAATTTTGACATAATCGCAGGTTCACATGGGTATTACTATTGACTTTAATTATGGTTCCATTCCATTAGGTCTGGTTGGCAAGACGGGTAGCCAGGGGCGGAACTGGCTTGCATGGTACCCTGAGTGAACGGCCCACCCTGCTCCCCAAACCAAGCACCATTGAAATATTTGGAAGAATGCAAATGAATAATCCCAACATTTACAACTGTATAAATATAGAAATATATACAAAATCAGACTCTTAAATATCAAAAAGAAGTAACAAAGTTAAACAGAAACAAATTTTAGTATGCTTTAGTATTTTAGTATGCTTGCTTGCAATTTTAGTATGATTTTGCACAAACCAGAAAAAATGCAACAATATGTCATTGAAATTATATATTCACTGGATTATGAATGAATAATGGTTTTGTTTGGTAGCTTTCTATGGTATGGTTGGTTTGACTTGTACTGCACAAAGTTAGAGGTGTGCTTTTTTTTTTTTTATTGGACTGATCCTCCACCTCTCTCTGACTTCCAGTGGGGAGACCTGAGGTGGCGTCAGGGCCAACCTCCCACCTCCCGTCCCTCTCCCTGTCTTGTACTTGAGTTTGGTGGGAGATCCTCCAGGCAGTACAGCTAACCAGGACACATGTCACACATAACAAAAGTTTTAGCGTCACTCCACTGGCTGCCAATTCATTTTTTTAAGTTTGGCCTAAATAGTCTAGCTTGTCCAAACTCATATAATCTTCCATTCTTCACACACTGGCCATATAGCTAGTAAATAATATTATAATATTGCGACAATAATACATCATATTATCTGGGACATGAGCTGTATTTTACTTGTTTTAAATTTCTCTGATATAAAGTGTGTTGGGACTTGTGATGATACACAATTGTAAAGCTGATTTGTCATGGAACCATTTTTTGATTAGGACCGATAACACAGGACATAGGCTATCTATGAGCATACAGTGTTATGTGAATGAGGACACCATTAACAGCTCAAGTAAGTCAGTTCTTTTGGGCAAGACACTTTATAGTACCTCCCAGAGTCCACATCAACACACCGAATGCCAAAACATGCACCTCAAGAAACTAAATCAGGCCTCCTGGTGGTTTCACTAAACTAAAAAAGCGAATTTGAACCCTACATTTAACTGTTCTTACATGTCAGTCCCCACTATTTCTTTTGTCTTTCTTTCCACATCTCTCTGTACACAACTAAATTAATCTGACATGCTATCAGAACTGAAACTTGAGAAGAAATATAAGCCTTAAGGAGAGATCCTGACCACACTCACTAAAGCAAGCTAAAAAATGCATTTCTTTGGCCACTCTTTTAAAGGCGGACCATGCAGTTTGAAATGCGAGGGCACACCACCATATTTACTAATAAGATTGAGTTTGAGGAAGGGTAAAACCCCTCAGGTTCATGCCAAGACTAATCACCCATACATGTAATGTAACACTTTGAAATACCAGTCTTGAATCTGATGTTTTGTGTCTGATTTACAGAAAAACATAAACAGTAGAGAGAACTGCTCTTATATTTTGGGTCATGGTGGGGTAATAGACTTCGGAGTTCTGTTCATTTGAAAACTGATTGGCATTCATCATTCTTTACCACATCATAACAAGGTCTGGTGCCCTCGGCTTTGAGACTGCTTAGTCTGCCTTTGATTTCATGCAGTGTTGCAATAAATAAAACCATCACAAATCTAACATTCTTTCAGATGGGAATATTTTGGACCCCTTCCTCCCTCCTGTCTCCCTTTCACCTCCCAGTGTCCAGAGTCCAGCAGAGGTCTTATTTGTCTATCAATGGACCAGAACCGGTGGAACAGGTTCGTATCAGCGAGGGAGGAGCCAGCTACAGAAGACACAGGTAGGTCAAGCCCACAGCCGCAGATGCAACGCTTTAATGTTTTGCTTAAGTCTTTGAGTGACACTGAAGTCAGGTTTCTGAATATGTTTTCAGTAGGGAATGTTGTGCCTGTCGTTCTACAACGGTGTCGGTGAATTAGCCAGCACTGAGCCTGTCACTTGTACTTATCTAACCCAGCAGGTGTGTGAGTGTGTGTGTCTGTGTGTGTGACTGGGAGGGTGGTGTTAGTGTGCTTGGCTGTCCTGGAGCCAGTTTGCTCAGTCTGAGGATCTTTGAGGTTACTGGGGCAGTATGCATGCTCTGCTTCTGCTCCTCTCCCTGTTCCTGGCCCGGCCAACAGGAGCAGGAGCACTGAATGACTCTGTTTTGCCCTTCATGGAGTACCTAGATCCGGACCGTAATGTCAGCCTGAAGTGGGGCTTCAACGACGCCCAGGGAACCATCACCTTCTCTCTGAGCATCAAGTCAACAGGGTGGGTGAGCCTGGGCTTCAGCCCAAACGGCGGCATGGAAGGGGCAGATATTGTCATGGGAGGAATTGGACCCGGTGGAGCCTACTTCACGGTAAACCCACCGCTAGATAGGATATATTTAGGCTTACATGCATACATTTCCAGCATACTTTGACTGCTGTAGGCAAGAAGGATATCATTTTTTTTAAATATCTTTGTGTGATATATCAATAATCCACTGCAACCAATTCCCCGTCTGAGCTCATCTGTCCTCCCACACTCACACTCACACACACACACACACAAAATGTTTGTTCAGTTGCTTTATTCAAATGTTTTTCCTATCTCCTGATGCCTATATGCATTTTTAATCCCATTGTTGTTTCACAATATCCATTGGCTATGTAAGACTGGTTTATTTATTTTAAGGATTTCTGGCATTTGCTTGATATTTGGCTCAATAGAGATTCAGTTCAATTTTCGATTCACAAGTTGGTTATTCAGTTATTTTACTTAATTTTGTTTGTAAGCCAAGATTCAGGTCAAATATTGAATTTACTTGTAGGCAAACTTGTATATCCATAAATTTGTGAAAAAAAAAAAAAAAAAAAACAGACAACAGAAGTACATATTCTACAAAGCATTATTTACAAAAAAAAAGTTGCAATTCATTGCTATATTATTGAAAAAAATCTTTAATGATTCAATTCAAGCACTCAAGAATTTCATATAGTCAGGCCAAAGTGTGTACTTATTAGGGATTTCTCATTTGCCTTCAACACAGTCCAGCCCCACTTACTCCTGTGACCCGTGTGTTACCTCAGTGCCTAGTCCTGCGGATCAGGGGGGTTTTGAGGCCCCAGAGGGTCGGTATGGACAACATCATGTCCGACTGCCTGGTCCTGAATACTGGTGTTCCACAGGGCTGCACTCTATGTCCTCTCCTGTTCTCAATACACAAATGACGTGAGGCATAATAGGAGCTATAGCTCTCCCTAATCAAATATGCAGATGACATGGCCCTCGTTACCAGTATGAAATATGCCACTAGCCCCATACTCCCAGAGCATCAAGCACCTTACCAAGAGCAACACCAATTACATATACAAGAAGACAAGGCAGCTCTCGCTCCCATCATTAAACTCAGGAGTTTCAACATCAACAAATACACATTAACCATGGTGTAAATGTTTTCTCACATTTAGCATAACCTTATGGCATGAGAACCTCACAGTCAAGAACAAGAACAAGCACACCCAGGCTGGTCAAATGATTCAACCAGCTGCACCTTCAACAGCAATATGATCAGGCCCTTACAAACAAACAAACAAACAAACAAACATACAAACATACAAACAAGAAATGAATGAATAAATAAATAAATAAATAAATAAAATTCACACAGTGATGACACCCACCATTACAGCTAATGCCATCAGTCTGGAGACTGAAAGTGCCATTAGCCAGGAGGCAGGGCTGCAGGGCTATGAAAATTCATTTATATAGCATCCTTTCTGAAATGACCCTCACTGCCTCCCATGAGCATTGCTGCTAAAATATTCTATTGTTTTATAGGGTTACATGTTTTTTATGTTTGTTGTTTTTAGTGTCATAATGTTTGTAAAAGTGTAATGCTTGCCAAAGATCCGTTTCCATTTAATGTAAATGTAACGGACAATAAAGCTTTACAATTCAAGTCAGCAGTTCATTATGTTTATGTCTTTTAGCTCATCATTGAAGATGATTCAATGCATCAGTATAATGCATGAATCGTAATAACCCTGCTTGTTGTGTATGTAATTCTGTCTATGCACAGGTGATATAGGATGAGGGTGGGAGTGGAGGGGCTAGCTGTGAGATGAGGCAATGCAGAGCCTCTATATACAGTATGTTGTATGTTTTGGTGTTTTTTCCTGATGTATTTCATTGTGAATTTGTGGTTTAGGACCCAGTTGAAAATGAGATGGTCCATTTCAAGGGGCTATCCTTCAATAAATTCTCTGTAGCTCAGGGGCTATCATACCAGGCCATTATCCAGGCTTCACGTCCTTCAAAATGTTTGTCTTTTTGTCCATCAGGATCGCCATGCCACTGGAAACATTCTGCCTGTGGTGGACAAGCAGCAGAACTACACTCTCCTGTCTCTGACTGAGATTGAAGGTCAAACCACCATGACATTTCAGAGGGCCATTCAGTCATGTGATGACGATGACTTCCATATCACTGTGAGATGCTGAATTATTCTCTGTGTCTGCTGCAAAGCTGTGAATAGTAATCAAAGGTTATCCTCACATTGCACGTGACACACCTCATGCATAAAATTTGATCAACACTGAAGAAGAAAAAATGTTGAAAGTTTGTGAAAAAGTTTTTCTTTCATCTAAGGGGCTCAACCTGGCAACTGGAGGCTTTTCCTTCAAACATTTATTTAGGCAGGTGATCTCACTGAGATCAAGATCTCATTTACAGGGGAGACTTGAGTGCTATAGAAGCATTTATAAAATATGAAACATTAAAATAGACCTAAATCAATCAGTAAAAAAACGACAAAAGTTACTTATTTAACAGAAACCAACCATGCCAGATTCACAGGAAACAAACGATACTAAAAAAAGATATCAGATACAAGGGTCTTAAAAGCATCAATTGAAAGAGGGTATGCTAATTTCAAAGTAGTTCACAAATCATTCCTTCTGTGGAGAATTTTTTTTTTTTTTTTTAATTGCCCAATTCTGTTTTTACTTGAGGCATAAATAAAATTAGACAATCCTGAGATCTGGCACCATAGCTGTTACAATAAAAATTAATCTGAGCGCAGAGGTAGTCAGGAAATTTGCCAATTTTAGCTTTATAGATGAATAAAATTCAGTGTATGATGATGATCCAATCTTTTCATTAAGTGTGCAGTGATGGATCTCCCATACTAAAATAGAGAGTGCTATTACAGAGTTCATCTTGTGGCAAGTTTAGACTTCATGAAAGATTTGTGAGGAAAACAACTGAACCATTTTTCTCAGGATTGTGAGGTTGAGTGTTTTTCGCTCTAGGAGGCTGTGGGCTGCTTTGGTAACAATGATTTCCTTGTTTAATGTTGGTTTGTTCAAAGTTTTAGATGATGGATTTTCACACCAAGCTAAAAGCTCAAATTCTCCTATACCCTGCCCTTGCTGTTGTAATGCTATTCTCTTTTGTGTTGTTAACCCCAATTCTTTATGTCAAGCTCAAGTTTCCAACGGTGTGCATTCAGACAGTGAGCACAACAGCTAAAACACAAAGAACATATTTGAAACACTATAGCATTTTGCTGATGAAAACTGAGAACTATGAAGTCACAACACAATAAACAGGAGTTTCTTAACAGCTCCACTTACATTTTGTACTCGCATGATGTTTGAAGACTAGTTTTGGATCAGCGGGTGGGTTGTGGGAAGAGAGTTTTCACTGATAAGCAATTGCTGAAATTAATTTAAATTAACATACTTACAGCATAGATTTTTTTTTTTTTGTAAATTACGAAGTTGAATTTTGTTTTCTTATAAAACTAGCGGCTATATTAGTGCTATAGTATGATACATTAGACTGCAAATTAGTTTAGGATACATAAGAAAATCCAGTGGAAATTGTTCTGAAATAATCCATACCATACAGTATTAGGCTAATTTTCTTTTTTCCCAGTGAAAGACAGATTTTGTGCTTTTGTATCATATTTGTAGACTTGTTGACTACCACAGGTCCAAAAATGGCTCAACCGTCTTCCGCCATCTTCCCCACAGGCTCGCCCCATTAAGCTGATCTATGCCTATGGAACAAATGATGAGCTTAATTACCACGGGAAGCGCAGAGGCACCAAGGAGATCAACCTGCTGAACTACATGCCCAGGATCACCTTGCCAAGCACCGACTATCTCACTATCACTGTGGACAATGTAAGAATGATCATGTGACATTACATTTGAATACATTTTTGACTCTAACTCATTTTCTTACCTGGTACTGGGAGCCAGTCGAACAACCTGACCCCCAGTTGGTTAACATAGACTATTCTGAAAGAGGAACTACAGTGTATTACAACTTTTACTCATGCCAATAATATAAACAAAAGTTTTGTACAATTGAGATTAAAGCATGTATCAGTATCAGTGTTGATGGTGATACAAAAGAATGACATGAAAGATCTAACATGCTTTATTTACATATCTTATTGCAGATCAACATCCCTGCCACCCATACGCACTACCACTGCATGGTCATGAAGTTACCAAAGCTGAAGGGAAAACATCACATATATCGGGTAATTCACCCAGTTTTACCCAGTTTCCACTGTCATCATCACAGATTGTGAATGGAGCAGAGCAGTATTTCCCATTCAAATCAACATACCTAGACGGTCAGAGCTACAGGCATTTTTATGTACTTGTGTCTTTATTTAAACTTGAAAATCATTAAGCAGACATTGAGCAGATGAACTCAATGTGTGAGTCAATCATTAGACCTAGTGATAACGGCACCTGGTGGAACGGACCAGCAAGGAAGAAATATATGAAGGCAGCTTTCCAGTAAGGGCTTTGTTAATAAATAAATGCATATTCAAATCATGCCTCCCAGAGAGAGAGGACCACCCAACCTTTTTGTACAGGATGCAATGCAACTATGAGTGTTATAACCATCACTAATAATGACATTTACACTAGCCGTTAAAAAAAAAAACAGTTGAACAAAGCTGTGACAGTTTCAAGTATTTAAGAGGTTATAAGTTAAAGGTCTGATTGATGATGACCAGCCTGCAGCCTCTTCATTTCTGACTGTGCAAAAGTAGACATAATCTAATTCCAAACTAGCTCCTCAATTCAAAAAGGAAGGTCTCGTAAATACATATCTGACTTTTTAGCAGGATTGAGAATTTGTGTTTTCCATTCTTCATTTCTTCTAAACCTATCCCTTCTCTTACTTTCACTCAGATTGAGCCAATTATTGAGCACCATGATATTGTTCATCACATGCTGCTGTATGGGTGCCCTTCCTTTGTGAATGAAACCTACAACGGGCCGTGCTACAGAGGCGACACAGGGGACCACTGCTTCCGAGTGGTGGCCGCCTGGGCAGTGGGAGGAGGGGTGAGTGAGAGAGGGACAGATGTAGCTGATTCATTACTCCACCGGCTTATATTTTCAAGACACTTTCCACTTTCCAATTTTTAGGCCGTTCAGCAAATTTGCTGCCTCAGCAAAACCAGTTCTGCATCACTTACAGGTCTCTGAATTGTTATATTCAATTGTTGGTCTTTCTGTGGTGGGAAAACCTGTTCAAGTCTGCATTGTGCTCATGCTGGTGCACCATTAATCCCCGAAACCCTGAAATTTCACAATCTCAGGTGTACGAGTTTCCAGAGAATGCTGGCATTCCTGTGGGAGGTGAGAGTGGTGATACATTTTACAGGCTGGAAATCCACTACAATAACCCAGCCAGAGAGGAAGGTACAGTAAACACACACTTCATGCTTTTATTTGAGAGCTAAAGCCTACCTTTTGAGTTGTGGCGCTGAAAAGTAAATGATTAATAAATTAGTCATTAGTTACACTTTAGCCAGTGTTGCAAATCCAGCATGTTTTATAATGCTGCCAGAAAATTCTGCCTCATAGTAAACTTTGATTGTTTTTTTGTTTTATTTTTACTCAAGATACTATTCAAGTCAGGACAAGTTTATTTATATATATTCATCACAAGCATGTCTCAAAGGATTTTACAGAACAAACTTCCCAAAATCAGATCTAATGGATTAGCAGTCAATCATAAAAGAATCATAATGATTAAAAAAATGGATAATACGGTCTACAACATAATAAATACATATAATGATAATAATGAAGATAAAGTAATACTACATTTCATGCATTGCTGTATCCCTGTGCAGGCAGGAGGGACAGCTCAGGACTGAGGTTGTACTACACAGCGCAGCTTAGGCAGCATGATGCCAGTGTCCTGACCACAGGCTTGCTGCTGCAGGGTAATTTGGACTACAGCATCCCTGCAAATGCTACTCAGTTCCACACCTACGGCATGTGCAATACCTCTCTCTTTTCCAAGGTATGTAGGGGTTCCATGTGGAGTTGGAAAAGTGGCAATGATTTCTGGAAAGAGGAATTCTGCCTTTGTTTATTCTGGTCCCCTTTCTTGTGCTCCCCAACCCCAGCTTGAGGACGCCCCTGTGCCTGACCTGCATGTGTTCGCCTTGGAGTTACACACCCACTTAGCAGGGAGGAAGGTCAGAGTGGGCCACTTCAGGTAAGAAAGAAAAAGACTGGTCTATGGTGGAGAATCATGCTGGTGAATTATCAGATTCATCATCTGTAAGAAAGATCTGTGTATCTTTTTTGGATCCTAATTCTGAATCATAAACTGGGTCCCATGTCCACTTCCTGACAGAGCTATTGTCATTATGATTATTTTATTATTTGCATTGTTGTCTTGAATGAATAAGTTAGTCGCTGTTATTAAAACCAAGCACAAGTCAGAGTTCAGGTACAAGAGAAAGAGACCTGACCAGTATTTCATATCAAAATAAGATATACATTACCCATCTATCTAGAGGGGGAGTATTTCTCCAACACCCTCTCATAGAAAATCGTATGTCAAAGTACATTATGGAAATTATTGAAGATACTAGCCAATATAACACTTTTGCTGCAAAGGAGTAAAACTTACTAATTCAAAAATGAGAGTACATATGAAATGCCACTTAATGAATCTACAGCAGAAATGATTTTCCATTCATGATGTTCCACTACTTTTGACTGATGCAGCGTTTCTGATATCTCATGTGTGTGTTGGCCTCTGTAGAAATGGAACACAGATTGATTTCTTGGCCTTGAATGAGAACTACAACTTTGAGATGCAGCAGATCACCAACTTGGGAAACATCAAGACCATCAAGCAGGTGAACCTTATATGAACCTCAAATTATATATATATATACATATATATATATATATATATATATATATATATATATGTATATGTGAGTGTGTTTGTGTGTGTGTGTGTGTGTGTATGTGTGTGTGTGTGTGTATTTGTGGAAATTTGTCTTGTATGTAACCCATCCTAACTGTTAGGAACAGTGGGCAGCCACTGTGCAGCGCCCGCGGACCCACTCCAGTTCCTCTGTCAAGGGCACTGACAGGAGAATTAACCCAGCATAAATCATTATTTAGCTGTTGCCAGCTAGACTTATCAAAAACAATGCTGTGACATGACTTGTCTTCTCCTGCAGGGTGACAACATTGTTGTGGAGTGCACCTACAACACTGTCAATCGCACAGGAGACACAAAGGTTGGTACATATGAACTTCTTTTCTTTTCTTTTCTTTTTTTTTTTTTGGAAATATACAATGATGGAAATATATAGACGTGTCTAGCCTTCAGGGATGAAAGAACAAGAAGTGCCGTATCTTCAGCATCTCGCTTGACAAAATACATTTACTGAAAAATGTATTGTCTGAGTGAATTTTCAAGCTTATAGTAAAAAGTGGAAATTATTGGTGTTTTGAGCCAATTTTAGCTATAGAAGAGAAGGCACTCAAAGGACTATGAAGACTACCACCAACACACATAGCTTCATGACTGGACAATTTGAAAGAAGCTTTATTGTTTAGAAGAAATGGTGCACATGGTACTAGAATATAAAGGGATAGTTCCCCCAGTTGTGAAAAATGTCATGAGGTGGACTTCCCCCCAACTAACACTCTTAAAACGGTGTAAAAATGTTGCCAGTTAATAACAAAAAAAGATCAAACCTTAAACCTTTGAGTGGATTAAGGTGGTTATCACAAACCAGCAGAAGCCCTTTCATTCTTTCCTCTTTGACAGATGGGGTTGGCAACTACTGATGAGATGTGTCTGGCCTTCTTATTCTACTACCCTGCAAACAACATCGATACTTGTTGGAGCCACCCGACCACACATCTGTCAGACATGGCAGACAGCCAGTAAGATGCAATGCAATCCTTTTCATGTTATATTTCCACTGACGATTCCATTGAGATTCATTCTAGCTCAAGTGTACGTACATCCGCTGATTTTAAAGTGCATCTTTTTATCCCACAGCTTTGTCTTGATACTGTATATTCACTGACAGTTTGTTTGATTCTAGACTGCTTGAGGAGATACAAACGTCAGACCAGGATCCTATCACTATGTATGAGGGCTTGCTGAAGTCCATACCACAAATTCAGGTTGTCTCTGATGTCCATGTAAGTGCCTACAGTCTCCTGCCTTCGGCACCTGATTGAAGGTCATGACAGTACTGAAGCCTCTCAAGAGAAAAATGAGCAGTTACTTTGATTTCCCACCAAGAATGCTCAGAGCTAGGTCTATAATAGGCCTATAATATGTCCAGGTCTATAATACTGTCAAATATGCCTCTTGATAACTGTTCAAACCCATTTCTTCAGGGTTTTTTTTTTTTAAAGGAATGTCTTTCAAAATCACTCGCTTTGAATTTTGAACTCACTTTGAACTCCTTTCCAATTCTAATTTGTTTTTCTAGATTATCTTCCTACTGGTGGTTTACAGCTGAAGCTTTATTGGCATTTGTTGGATATCTGCCCTATGTATCCATAATCCCTTTATCCTTTCTCACAGAGTAACATGTCATGGTACCCAAAAGGCACAATGATGGATATGATGAAAACACCGTCTGTCAATTGTCAGATGATGGAAGCCACTTCTGCCCCAAATAGCAACCCAACTTTTGGGAGAGCCTCTGGGAGACTCAGCACGTCCTGGGCTGTGACCCTGACCGGACTGTTGCTACTCTGGGCTGCACTGATGTGAAGTGCCAGCAGCAGAATCCATTCACAGCTATATTGATCAAAGAGGGCACACACATTGTTTTGATTGTTTTATTTTTTACATTATTGTTTTAGTATAAACTGGTAATTGGGCCTGAAAACCTTCTTATTTAGGAAGGCTTTTAATTGTTAGGGGTAGGAGAGAGGAGAAGACGCTGGCGTCTGTTTGTTCGCCGCTTCTCCATCTCCGAGTTTTTAATCTTGCTGATATTTACTGTTTTCTATTTTCTTTACTTGTTTTTTACCTGTAGCACTTTGAGATTTTCGAATGAAAAGTGCTTTACAAATAAAATCTATTATTATTATTGTTATTTGTGGTATTCTGATGCATGCATGCGGTTCTTGGAAACATCTGAAGTATTTTTTCATTCAATTGTACAGTAGATTCTTACTTCATTTTTATCATGAAATACAAATGTTGGCCACATTTACATTAAAAGCAAAAACAAGTCAGAGTTGGCTACTTCGGGTGAGAGAGAGAGAGGAAGAGAGTATGAATTAGCCCTTGTCAGTGGAGAATCATGCAGGTGAATTGTTTTCTGGGTTTGAAAAGGTGATGACTCTGCAGATTACTCAAACTGTTTATTATTCAAACTGTGATAATTGTCCATGGCTATGGTTATGTTACGTAATCGCATATACACCATTGCACTTTATTCATAGCTGTTTGATAGTCACAAAATGAGTTATTCAATAAATCAGTAATTTATAAATTAATTAAAAACGAATTGAAAGTAATTAAAAATATTTTTCATAATACTTGAAAGTATTTTTTAATTAATTGATGAATAAATCAATTTATTCACTTCCACTTAATTGTTTCTGTTTCAGTGAGTGGGAAGTGAGTGGTAATGTCGCAGGCTCTCCTCAGGGGGGCGCTCCCGCTGGTTAGTTCGCCTTGCCTGCCTGTCACCTGCTGTCACTGAATGAATGTGTAGGCTAGCAGGCTAGTGGCTTTGGCAATGTTGTCACTCTCAGAATGATATCGCAGCGGGAAAGAGGAGAACTTGCTCGGTTTTACACTGTCACGGAACCTAAAAAGCACCAGAAAGGATATACTGTGTACAAAGTCACCGCAAGGGTAAGTGTGGGGAACGGGACCACTGTGACAGCTCGGCTCATGCTAGTTGTTGTTAGCTAGCTGTACTGCTTGAGCTTTGCTTGCTAAGCTAACATGATGCTGACATGATACAAGAAGCAAGTCCTCTTCATTAACATCACAATGCTGACATATTTGATAAATGCTGCTTTTGTATTTAACCCCTGCATCCAAATTAGACAAAGCTGTAAACTAGGGCTGTTTGTTTAGACGTGCTAACTTAGCTAACATTAGCTAACCTTACTTGACCCGACCCAAACAATACCAGCGAGCTGCCTGTGTCGTTAAGGGGTAAACACAGACATTAACGAGTTAGCCACTCGGTATTATACGTATATGACAGACAGGTGTTGAGGACATAAAGAGTGGGTTTTAAGGCGGGGAGATTTAGCTAATACTGTGTGGCTCTAACTGCGAGTGTAACGTTAAATTTGAAAAACACTGACGTTAGCTGACGTTAGCATCAACTAGCTGGAGAGTTCTCTCGACACACGAAGGGTCCAGATTATCAAGTCAGACTCGCTAGTTTAGCATGCCAGAAATGTCCAAGCCTGTAGGACAATCACACACACACACGTACACATATTCTGTCTCACTTTGCCTCCCACCCTCTCTCTGTGTGTGTCTCTGTTTCTCTCTCTCTCTCTCTCTGTCTGTTTCTCTCTCTCTCTGTCTCTCTCTCTCTCTCTCTCTCTCTCTCTCTCTCTGTCTCTGTGTGTATCTGTCTGTCTCTGTGTGTATGTGTCTCTCTCTCTGTCTCTCTTTCTCTCTCTCTCTCTCTCTCTGAAGAGAAAACTCCCCATGGTCCTATGATCTTTGAGTCTTTGAGTCTCAATCTTTAGACCTGCTGGGCTCCATTTCCTACCAATAATCCCAAACAACTCCACTGTTAACATCATGACGAGTGTTGATGATGCAATGAAGAGACATAGCTCCCATCCTGAGGCTGCTCCACAGACTGTGATATGACAGATTTGTGAACACGGGCTGAAGCAGTACCTGGAGACCATTTACACGGCTATGAGCACATTATTCGTTGATTCCCTTTAGGCCAGCAAGGCTGTAAGCTCGGCTACCTTTCTGTCTTTTCTTGCCTGCCATCCTGCTTGTTATGTACGGCGGTGATGTCTCGCTCTTACACTCAGGGCTCCCATCACTGGCTTTATAATGCACCCATTGTCAGACCCAGAACTGTGCTCCTACTCTTGCTGGTGACAGCTCCAGCAAAATCTCCTTACAGTGAAACTAGCACTGGGGCTGTCCCTGATATCCAGCGTGTTACTGCACATACTGTATAGCGACGACTCACAAGGAGGGGTTCAAGTTTTGAGCTCTCTCTCTTCTGTTACAGATAATCTCCAGGAAGAACCCAGAGGATGTGCAAGAGGTAAGATGCTGAAAATATTATTTTGAAGATGATGACTTTGAAGATTGTGTGGCATGAAGTTGATGGGCTATATTGAGAGGACCTTCCTTGCAGGCTTCAAAGGATAAACATTGCAGCACAGCATAATAAGTATGGCTGGGACAAAATATTTATCTGTTTATCTCGCAATTTGATGCTATCATGACACTTGGGTGCTGATTTGATATGTATTGCGATTTTATTTTTTGCGATCAGATTTTTATTATTTGAATGAAAGGAGCATAGACATGCAGTTAGCAAAGCAGTATCAAATAAAGTAACAAGACACCATGTTTACCAAGGCTAGAAGAAATGTCTAATCGTTATACAACAGATACACAAAATGCACATGTATGGAATCATACGAAGACCTCAAAGTGAATACAGTAGAGCAAACAAGCCAAACCACACATCTAGACATACATGCATATCCATCCATCCATCCATTGTCCAAACCGCTTATCCTCTCAAGGGTATACATGCATATAAGCCATACATTTCTTCTACAGCTTCTTTACCCTTATTAAAAAAAAAGATAGTATTATAATATTGCCAAGATGTCTATCACCAGTAGTAACAGAAAGGAGAAAACAAAAACAAATGACAGTGAATTCAGAGAAACCAACAGAGAAAGAAGATTCAGTGAGTAAGAATACAATAAATTATATGTAAAAAATAATGATTATAAGCCTTGGAAGGAAAGGGGGACAGAGAAAACAAAAGCACAACAAACAAACAAACCAAAAAGGGGGGGAGGCATTCCAAAAGGCCTTTAAGAACCTCAGCTGTTGGGGCCGAGAGTCTTATAGTTTCCTGTTTGGCACCATGGATGCGTGCTGTGGACAATTCCAGATGAACAACATCTGTAAGGTTAATAACCTTTGTTGCCAAGATAAGGTGTGTGGAGGTTTCCATCTATTTGCAACCATCTTGCTGCTGTCAGCCTGGCTAAAATCCAACCTCTTTGAGCTATTTGTAAATTAAGTTGAGATAAATCATTTAGAATCAGAACAGTGGGAGACGGGGGATAGATATGCAGTATGTTGGACAAATTGAGCTTCATACTGTGAAGTTAACATGGAGTCATGTATGTCCTGTGAAAGAAATTGAAGTGGAATTGTTGGTGGTGTGGATTTCTGGATGACAGTTTTACCGTTTCCCAAACACCAGCTCAGTCAAAGTCTGGGGCAAGGTCAGGGATACTGTATCTGCCTGCTGTAAATGGGTCTAACTGCAGTGGAAGATAAGTATTTTCTAGTATATGACTGACTATATAATTTGGATACAAATCCTCAAGTTCCCCATGTCCCAAACAGCACTTTAAGTAATGAGTGCTCTCTGAGCGGAGTCTGCCAAGGGACCCCATGTGTCTTCATGGCTGTCCTCAACTGTAAATAAAAATGAAAACTTTACCGTGTTAGATTAAACTGAATGGAGAGGTCTTCAAAAGTGCATAGGCCCTTGTCCCCAGAAATGTTACCAAGAGTGTGTATACCTTTGTTGTACTAATGCCGGCACTGGCTAGTTCTAATTGGGCACTTGCCAATCAATAATCCCTCATTATTGAAAATAGGAGAAATTTGGAGAATCCCAGTTGTATGATCGTCTGCAAATGTTTTCTTTTTTTTCCAGACTGAGATATATAAATCTATCTATCTATCTATCTATCTATCTATCTATCTATCTATCTATCTATCTGTCTGTCATCTATCTATCTATCTATAGCTATAGATATAGCTATAGATATAGATATAGATTTACCCATCTCAAGCAAGTTTCAAGTCTTTGCCAGTGGATTGTTGTACTGAAATGAAATGTAAATAATGATATAGAAAATATGATAAGGAAAATAGTAATGTGATGTATGCAGGAAGTGTAGTAGATGTGGTACAACATGAATAGAAACTAAAATTATTCTTTGAAGAGGTAGTTGACCCATTTTGAAAAAAAATAATAACATTACTTTACAAGTTTCGTTTCCCGAAACTAAAATCCACATAAGACTACAAGGGTGATTGTTTTGCTGAATTTACTGAATTTGTCCTGTCAACATCTGGAAAGATCTATTAAGTTCTGCACTTCCGGTATCACCCCAGTTAGAGGAGCAATGACCAGCAGTCAACAATTTCTGGGTAAATTGTGCCACCCAAAATTAAACTCAAACTTTTTATATTTATCAGTTTGAGTGAATTAAGGCAGTTATTTTAAGAATGTTAGCTGGCAGGAAGTCCATCTCAATAGCAGGAGGCTAACAGTTAGCATTTGGAGCATCCAGCCAGTATCCGGCACTCAGTAACACTGAGAGGAAGACAGCACCACTACTGTCCTACACAACAGCTTTTCCGACTAATTCAGTGTGCTTATTTCTTACTCAGCAACTTCTTTATATGAAACCAACTTCCACAAAAGTCAGTCTGGCCTAATACTGGCCCATCAGATATTTTTATCATTTTAGCTGGAGAGGTAAATGAATATTGGGGTTGTCATCAACATTGTTACGTCATTATTTTCCTTTGTGCTTGTAATGCTGACTGGCAGCTTGAGCATGAACAGAGAGGTTTTTATTCAGCAGAGCAGATTACGTTTTGCAGTCTCTAAACCCAAGCACACACATTGGTTCTGTAAAAAAGGGTCTAAGCTAAAGAGAAGTGTTTGTAGTAACTTGTTTCTGTCCATATCTGGGTTATTGTTTGCATATTATTAGCTTACAACTGCTGGGTTTTATTTGGTTTAGGCCTATGTAGGTTTAGATAGGAGTTTAGTGGTTTATGTTATGTGCTTAGTGACTTATACTGCACTGAAACACATGCATTTCCTACTGAGATAAGCTATAGGCTCATTCCTTACTAGCTTGAAACTATTCTGTTTGTGTTACAGTAGTGCATGCAGGTCAGTGCATTTTATACAAAGATTTGTTTTTGCCATTTTTCATGGCATGTCCTCTGTCTGTAGGACAATACACGTAGGCTTGGGATACAATTCTCTAGCCAGTTTGACGTGCCTTACATTTTTAGGAATGTCCTTCTTTTCTTCTTCAAATTGATTTAGATGACTCACTCTGTGTGGCCATTTTAAGAATCAGTTTTTGGCTCTTGCATATATGACAGCATTTGGTTTTGTCTTGTAAATGAGAGTGCAGAACATTAGGCTGTATTATAAAGAGGCAGCTAAAACACACAGACACGCAGGCTCTCTCTCTCTTTCTCTTTCTCTCTGTCTCTCTCATACACATTTGACACACACTGAGGAATGCAAACGGGCCTGGAACCAGCTCTAATACAACGAGCATGATGCCAATTACTGTTTGTGTCAGAGAGAGACAAAGTGAAAGAGTTCTGCCTGGAAACACACATACCTCCGTTGCTGAGTGGTGCTTCTGTTTGGGAGTGGTGCTCGGCCCAGCGTGCTTCACTCCGGCAGCCCAGCCTTGAGTTTTGTGTCTCGGGTGACAAGCTCAACACCTTTAGTTCTGCTTGTCGCTGCTGATTTAGGAACTATTGCCTACAGGTTTGTGAAAAGTTTAATTGTGCTAGATGGTTATGTAATGACTTAAATTATGTCTTGTTTTGCCAGTGTTGAGGTCAAGGCTTGTTTCAGTTTAGTGTTCTACTGAAAGTTTCTGTGGTACGCAGCGTTTGGCAAATGAAGATCATGCTATCTACACTTGGGTGACAGTTGTTCGCATTTGGTTGTGTGAAGGCCTCACATAATCTAATCTAATTATTCATGTCCCCAGCTCCTCTCTAATTTTCAGTTTCACTTTTTTTCTCCCTTTTATCTGTCTTCCCCTCCTCTCTCTTTCTCTGTCTCTCCAGATAACAGTATGGAAGCGGTATAGTGATTTCCGGAAGCTTCATCAAAACCTCTGGCAGCTGCACAAAAACCTTTGCAGTCAGTCAGAGCTTTTTCCTCCCTTTGCCAAGGCCAAAGTCTTTGGTAAGGAACTTGACTTGATCACACTTGGTACACTTGACACTACAGGACACTGATGATTTATTCTAGTGTATTACACCGCTATTGGCCCACTATCACTTCATGTTTTTATGACAGTGGTCATAGTGACCGACGTTGCTCACAACACTAGAAACACAACACTAGAAACCTTGAATTCTCAGACCCTCATAATAGTTGTGATGACTCTGCCACCTACAGGCACTTTGAGGATTTTCACACCTCACCATAAACACTTTTCACAAGCATTTAAGCACAAGAAATTTGACATTAATCCAGCATCACTGGTCTGAGATATAATATTTATAAATATAGTTTTCTTTTCAATTTAAAAAAAAAATCGTTCTTTCTAATTGTCAGATAATTTGTGTATAATTTTGTTTTTTTTTCTAAAGTTTTGTCAATTTTTTGCTATTTTCTTTATTGCCTTTTTCCCCATGTTTTTGAACGAAATGCAGTGAATTTGCACAAGTTTCAGGGGGTTATATATAGAATGCCTTTCATGATGATGGTTTAAAAAACACTAGTATCACTGTGTTTGTGTAGGCCGTTTTGATGACTCGGTGATTGAGGAGAGGAGACAATGCTCTGAAGATCTGCTGCAATTTTCTGCTAACATCCCTGCTCTGTACAGTAGCCAGCACATCCAAGACTTCTTCAAGGTACACACACACGCACACATAATCCACAAAGCTTTACACACACAGACTGTACCCTTTTTAATTGGCTGATGGGTTCCAGGGAGGTGAGGTGCACGACGGCTCAGAGCTCATTGGACCAGCTGAGCCTTTTTCTGACTTCCTGGCTGACAGCCTGTCGGACTGCAGCTCTGAAGGTAGAGTCAGACTCAAACCTCAGAATCCTCAGTCTTACTCTGCACTATGACACTTTATTCCAACTTGATCAGATGTGTTTATATCTACTTTTTCAGTTCAAAGAGACATCAGTGGGGCAGATGATTTGACTATCACATCAGAGTATGGAGGTAAGGTTTATGTTTTATGTGTTGATTGGTAATCAAGCTCCCCTGCATCTGAAATCACCTAGTTTGTTCCAGATTTATTTTTACTCATATATACTAGACCAGGGGTTTTCAAACTTTTTCATGTAGTGGACCTCCAAGTTGACCCGGTCCCCCAAGATATTTTGGTTTCTTTTAATTATGAAATGATCTAGGTGTCATTCTCGGCAAATAAGTTCAAAAAGGAGAGATTTAAATATAATGTTAAAATAATCACATGCTTACTGTGTTATAACGATGTCTAGTGAATTAATCCTTTTGAAACAAAAGCAAGTTCACTTGACTGAAAATGTGTAAAAAGGTGAGCGAAAAATTATTGGAATATTGGTTAAAAAAAAAAAAAAGTAGCCAAAATGTTTGCTGAAAACATCAGATCACTAATGCTGGATTAACATTATCTTTCTTTTGTTTAAATGCAGATTTAGATATCAGTGAAATTAAACTATTCATTTTGTTGAGGCCTCCTTGGAAGCCCCTCAAGGACACGTGGGAGTCCCTTGACCCCACGTGTGTATGTCTATCAGGCGTGGGCAGTATAACTAAAGTTATCTATCACAATCTATGTAATGACATTTCATGGTAATGGTATACTATATTTTACTGGAAATGAATTATGAAATTCTGTATGCATAAAATAGCTATACTTGAATGCCAGTTTTTAGCTAATCCAGTGACTTAATCAACAGATTAAAGGGGCCATCATATCACATTTCATTACTTTTTGTTTTTATTTGGAACTTTTAGCTGTCATAGTGCTGTCTAGAGCGCATTGTCTTTATGTGGTAAAAGAGGATTTAAGGCAGGAAATCAGATAATTTGTTTTACCTGAAAACCCCAGGTTACATATGGTGTTTAAAAATGTGGCTGTTAACCAGGTTTCTCTTAATTCTCCTTGATTATGAAAAACGTCGTGTCACTCCCCAGGCCCGTCCAGTGACAGTGACCTGACCTCCCTGGCTGTGGACACAGACTCTTTGGCTGAGCTGGACGATGGCATGGCCTCAGGCCGTGCCTCCCCAAACCAGCCACAAGGGGGAGCCACCAACATTAGCAGCAGCTGCAGCCCACTCCTGCCTTCCCTGCACGAACACTGCAGCCCGTCCCCCACCCCGGCCCCTGGCTCCTCAGCCCCTAACCCCGAGGTCAGCCGGCCCGGTCGAACCACACTCTTCTCCGGCAGTCTAAAGAAAGCCGGCGGTGCCAACCTCAAGGACGTGAAGCCAGATTACCTGGACAGGGCCAGTGAGCACATCTGTTTGGCTGTACAGAAGGAGAAAGAGCAGGATTACCAGTCTGCTTTCTCCTATTACCGCAGTGGAGTGGACCTGCTGCTGCAGGGGGTGCAGGGTGAGTTTGAAGAAGTCACGGGTGGGGAACCATTTTTCCTATCAAGGGCCACTTCAATTTTTACAACATCTAAAAAGGCCATACAAAGTTATTGAATTAAATGTAGCTCAATAATTGTATTAATGTTTTGATATTTAATTTTAATATTTAATTGTTAAATTAACATGCTTTTTATTGGCTAAACTTCATCCTAAGCTTAATTCGGTGGCTGGCAACGCTTCTCTTTGGTGAGATTTTTGATGGCAGACGGTAGTGATGATGATGATGATGATGATGATGCTATGCAGCTGGTTTTCCTGGGTCAGTCAGTCTTGAGCAAAACTTTGCAAGAGTCAGGTCTGAAAAGGACAGCAGTATGCTGTCCCAAACAGAGAGGCTCATCTTCACAAATTCTCCTTCTGAATGAAGTTTCAGCTTCTTAGCTCTTAGCTCACTCGCGTGGTCTTGTGAAAGCTGCTTGTTGGACACTCCACCTTAGAGCGTTAACCTCATCCAAATGTATTTGTCCTTGCAAATCATCCAGTTTAGTATGTTTCCTGCTGTAATGGTGCAGGAGATTGGCGTTTTTCATCACTGTGAGCACATCCCCTCCAATTAGGCACACTGGCCTGGCTTTTACTTCAACAAAAAGATAATCATTTGTCCATTTCTCTTGGAAAGAGCAACATTTTGCATCTACTTTTCTTTTCTTGACAGTCATGATGCATGTCAGTGATGACACATACGTGTGTGTTTACACAGACCTTGACCCTGACGCTGGGCTCAGACAGGACGTGGAAGTGCCTTGAAGCACTGCCTGCTTCCCCTTGGCGTTCATGTTAACCAATTGGGCTGTTATGACAGGACATGCTCTGCAGACAGTTCATGATCTGAAGCAAAGGGTTTCAGCATTTAGTCTGTTTTCTCAATAACTGCCATACAGGTGGAAGGGACCACCTAGAAAGATGTGTTAGCCTACTGTTTTATGTTATTTTCTTTGATCTCAAAAAATTTTATTGTTTCGTCATTTTTCTGCACATACTAGTGCTGTCCAATCCTGTGCCATGGAGGGCTAAGAATATGCAAGTTTTCCTTCCAAATAACACCAGCTGATTTCACTGATTGGCACACCCAGGCCAGATTTGGTATTTTTCAACTGAGGCTGTTGATACCCGCCTTTTATATCACTAGCACAACCTTAGTCCTAGCTTTAGTGACAAAAAACTGACCTCTCTTACAGCTTCTCGCTATCCTTCAATGCCCAACCAGGCTCTCCTCTCAGCCCCAAAAATCATCATAAATATCGTCTTAGAAAACGGAGAACTCACAGCACAGTCAAGTGCATCTTGAAAATGTTCCCCCAAACAAATATAGTTGCCAGTTTTGATCACGGCATCTGACTCTCTAACAGTCCCAAGGGTGGTGCTCTGTCACTGAAGCTATCCTCTGACCTCCTTGTGGTGGGGAAAAAAGCAAAAAGATATCCAAAGCTTGTCACAAATAATATAAATACGCTGTTTTGTCTGCTAATTGCAGTGCCGGTACAGAAACTTTTTGCCCACATTATGATAGGTGCCTTCTAAAGACAAAACATCTTCAAGTTCCAGATGATTTAGAGCCCTTACAGTCTCAAAGGACTTTACAGACACACAGGTAATAGAGAACAAAATGGACCCCTAACCCCCCCACACACACACCACCACCACCACACACACACACGCACACACACACACACCCTGAACTCTCACAGCTAAAATTAAAGATGCTGAGTGATGCATTGCATCTTCGTTCTTCTGTATATCTCACCCATTTCAGGAGAGCCCAGCCCCACACGGCGAGAGGCAGTGAAGAAGAAGACTGCTGAGTATCTGATGCGTGCAGAGCAGATATCCAGCCAGCACCTGAGAAGCAGCATGGGTCAGGGCTCGACACAGACAGTGGTGAGTGAGAGTGAACATCAAAAGCTGCAAATTGGCATTTTTTGTAATTATGAGAAAACTGTTTTTATAATTATTGAATTGATATGTTTAAAGGTCACATCAGTGATTGTATATCAATGTCAGATTTCTTGTGTAAAATATTCAGGTCATTTTTCTGCTAATTTCTTCCTAATAGCAAGAAATTTGTAAAAAGTTAGACAATGACAAAAAAGTTGCCCATCTTTTAAATTATAATAAAAATGTAATCAAGTATATAAATAAAAACTTGCCACATTACCAGAAAACGAACAGTCATTGGTCCATATGCAAGTGTGTGTGGTACAATCATTAGCTGTGTAGTGGAAGGTAAACCTTCTTAAATTCTCCTTACCCACCTGTTTTTTTTGTTGTTGGTTTTTTTTTTTTTTACTATTTTATTTAGGCATTTCTGAAAACAATGATTGAAACAAGTATCTGGAAATGTTCAGTCAAATGTGTTCGATTTTTGTCCAAGGCAATGGGGGCGCAGTGCTGCCCTCCCACCAGCAGAGGGGGCCAGCAGAGTCCATCTGATGAGCTGAGAGCCTACAGGGTGCTGGGGGTCATAGATAAGGTCAGTTGTATTACAGTTCCTATTTTATTTTTAATCTTCCAGTGTTAATCTTACAGGCAGTAATAGGGGTTTGATGAATACTTTTAACAAACCATTTATTGTGCTATGAATGTGACGTTTAAAAGTTCAAGAAATTGTTAATTTTGGAGAAATCCCAAGTCAAAGTTTCATTTTTTTATACTTGTTATTCTGCTGCAGATGAGATGCATTTTTGCTCTTGAACAAAATTCAGTTGAAGTTTGAAATGTTGATATTAAAGGCTTGTAAAGGGTTAAAAAAAAAAATACAACTCATGTTTTATTCAAAATTGTAGCATTTCTTACCTATTGTGCATTATTGGTACTCAGGAGTACCAAGTGCTACGGAGGTCTAAGAGGAGGAAATGCATACCCAAACTAGAGAGGTGCTGATCAGGCAAAAAGTTAAAGCAGGCCCCACACTTCTAGGTCCGATGCAGTTATTTATTGCTCAAGAAAGCCCAGTAGTGTGCTACATTCCCATCCATAAGCTTAATTCCAGTGAACATCCCAGGAATGACAAATTACAGTATTACAACATAAGGTATACAAATTTTAAATACAAGACAAAGAATAAAGAATACCCCTTTGTAGTAATACTGTAACTTCCACAATGTTGTTCCTTCTGTAATGTTATTCTTTTCTGTCCTCTCTGTTTTGATGTCCTGCCTTACCCTGATTGGTCAGGCCCTAGTTGCTGATTTGTCAGGCCTTGACCATCAGTGTATAAAACCTTAACCACACATGAGTCAATGAACTCTGAAGACACCATGGTTATGGAAAGATTGGTCCCTGTTTTGTTTCAATGAATAATTGCGTCGAAGCCACGAGTGTGTGGCCTGCCCTTTACTTTTGCTACTGAAAAGAAAACAAAACTCATTTCTGGTAATTCTACATGTGTTTTTTTTTTTTTTTTTTTTATCTCAGATTCTCTCCTCCTCTTGTCCTTTCCTTCTTGGACCATCTCTTTTATCTGGGGCAATAAAATGTAATCGATTTCCTGGATGGCATGGTAAAGGCTCACTGTGTATGTTTAGTGTCAGTTATGGCTACCACAAGGTCAGTTTAGGTTGCTGGTCCTCTCAGCCAGCTGCCGGCGAAGCAACTTCACCACTCAGCCATGAAATGACTTGGCAAGCAGCTCAGAGTGCGCAGCATAGAATCAATGATGCTCAACCTACACACACACACACACACACACACACAAAACCCCAAGGATAATGTTGACACAGTACCAACATGTGTTCCTCTGCAGAGCTGCGCCCACAGTTTACAATATGTCGGAAACAAATCCAACAACACAACAAAAACTCGCTGTACAGAGTCAGCACGGCTTTCCTCTCCTCTTCCTCCTCCTCCTTCCTCCTTTCACTTTTAATGGGGACAGAGGGGACAGATGGAGAGAGCTCCTCACCCTGCTGCCCTCCCTCCCCTCCTCTTCTCCTCCCCCTCTCCCTGATGTTTGTGTCTTAATTATATTAGCGCCCTGGCTACCACTGCCACTCTGTTTACTCACAGCTCCATTCATATCCATTTAGCCTGCACCTGTTTAGTCCCGGCCAGGGTCACATGGAGAGAACACACATATAAACACACCGGCACACACACACATACACACAGTCATACACACATATGCTGAAGCTCTCCCCTGAGAGGGAGATGGAGAGCAAGAGGAATGGAGATGTCAGAGAGAAAAGGAGAATTGAAGGAGGGAGGAAATGGAGATGTCAGGGGGAGAGGAAGAGGAGTGGGAGGAAGTGAAGTGAGCAGTGTTTCCCGTAGGTTTAATGCATTTGCGGGGTGGGTAAACACAGAAATCTTGGCCTGAATTTCTGATGTTTGAGGTCGGCGTCTGTCTTTCTTTGGTTTTAGATGGATTACATTAATAAATTGCTTTTGTGGGGCAGCTTTTTGGCACTTACAGTAAGGTCGTGACTTGTCATTGGATAATGTTATCTTCACTTCACCCATCTTTCCTCCGCTAGGCTCATATTGTTGTTGTTATTTTGTTTGGGAGTAGTAACAGATTAGAGAGAAGTAGTTGTTTAGAGATGTCGCTGCTAGCTATCCCTTTATCTACTGGAAAACATTGCAGGTTTCTGTTGTGGCATACTTTTCACGGAGCACATATGCTCCAAAATAGAAAGTTTTCAAATCTGAATTTTCATTATTGAAAAATTGTGTTTTTCTTAAATCAAATGGAAAAAAAAAATCCCTATGCAGTTTCTAATTGTTTGAGGAATTTTTCTGGCAGCAAACATAAATACATTGAAACAAGGAAGGATAAGGGATATCAGCACACGAGTGTCAAGAAAATGACTCTCGATTCAAGCAGTTTCTGGAAACAAGTGGATTAGCATAGGAAACAAGTGGGAATATCTCTTCCCACTACCAGATTTACCACTACCAGATTTTTTTTTACCCTTTAAAAAAAAAAAAAAAAAACAAGATTTTAAGGCTGAATGTAAGATGAAATGACTTAAGATGGATGAGTTTTGCAATGTCTGCTCCTATGGTATATACTGACAAAATATATACCCTTATGTATACCCATTTGTTTTAGCAGTACAGAACCCTGTGTTGTGTTAGGGTTAGACTTTTGCTTTTTTTGTCTGTTGCATATCCCCTCCTTCTTTTAGGGCCATTACACTACATTATCATCTACAGTGTTTCATTTATCCAGTGTTATGGTTCTGGGACTGGGTTTGGTCAACGCAGCAGGATCCCTCACATTAACACCAATTCCTGTGTATAATTTGGATACCTACATTTATCTCCCTGTGACCCTCAGGTGGGTCCCGACCCACTCATTGAGAAACACTGCTGTGGAGGACACGGCCACTTCATCATCTCAGACTGTGTGTCTGTTCGTACCTGGCAATTAATGGCGCTGTTCCATCACAGGTTCTTCTGGTCATGGACAAGAGAACACAAGAGACCTTCATCCTGAAAGTAAGTCTAACATGCGTGCATGTCTGCTTTGTGTGTGGGCGAGTGTGTGTGTGTGTGTGTGTGTGTGTGTGTTCACCCTATGTCGTCCTGACTGTAAGTGTAAGTGTGAAGAGTGCCAGAAGCCCCCATGTGTGACCTGTGTAATTGATTCTAATGGGCCTGTCCCTGTCAGCTCCTCTGCTCTCAGGCGCGAGACGTGTGCCAGATGCCAGCGCACAGCGTAGGCACAGATGACTACACAAACACACACACACACACACACATACACACACACACACACACCCACACCCGTCTGAAGTTTATGTGTAGTGCTGATAGATTTGTGTGGCTCTTTTTAAAGTCACGCGCTGTATGTGGCTTGATGAATCCTGTGACTTTGGATTGGCACGGGGCATAGCTGGCACCACGTTAATGGGAGGTTTCTCCTTTGCCACCCTCCCCTCATCATTTGAACGCCTTAATCTTCACATAACCTGAAAGACTCACCTTACACTTTCTCCTCCCACCCAGGCCCTCCTTATTTGGGTTAATTTTCCTTTTCACCTCTCGTCCTCAGATGTCTTTACTTTTCTCTCACTCTCCCTTTTAATGACTGGCCTCCCACATCCTCTTCTCCTGCCTTATTACCTGCAGGGTCTGAGGAAGAGCAGTGAGTGTGGGAGGACCAAGAGGACCATCATGCCTAACTCGGTGCCCAACATGGTGCAGCTGAAGAAGTTCATCGTCTCAGAGGACACAGTCTTCCTTTTACTGCAGTATGCTGAGGGTAAGGTACACACACACATGTATTGGTGTATTGGTTTGCCCTTTTCACAGTTTGGTTTGTACTTTAGCATTGTTTTTAGGGCACGACTCAGTTTGTATCACAGTTAAAAACAGAAAGGAAATCAAACTGACTCACAATTCAGATGCTTACTTTTTGTTTCAAATATGTGCCAACAATTCAATGCAAAAGGTTCAATGGGGCTTTTGCCAGTATTCTGTAAAGGTTGTGATATGCAGTGACAGATTGCCTGTGTATGCTGCTTGTGGAAGAGTTGCATATTAGGTCTCATGTTAATACTTGTCAAAAGCAGTGTTAAATGTTATATCCTAGAGATGCGTTTGCTGTAATTTTGAATCGTGTTAAAAAAGATTATATGCATGAGCTGTGATTTGGGTCAAAAAGTAATGGTTTACCACACATGTTCAGTTTAATGAACTGAAGACTGCACAATAGCAGTTCTTGGCTTCATTACAAAACATACACACATGCTTCTCTGTGAAAGGGGTTGTTCACACATTTTGGAAAAAAAAAAAAATAATAAAATTATGCTATCCCTGGCTGTTATGTGGGAGTGTAGTGGTGCTAGCTTCCTGAGAATGTTAGCTGGGAAGTCCAGCTCAATAGCAGGAGGCTAACAGTTAGCATTTGAAACATCCAGCCAGAATCCAGCACTCAGTAATGATGAAAGGGAGATAGTCAGTGTCACAACTGTCCTACAAAACAGCAAGGGAGTAAGTAATAATATGCATTTTGCCAAATGGGTGAACTATCCCTTTAATTTCCCCCTCTTTCGTCTCATCTCTTTCCCTCCTTCTGTCCATCCCTTGCTCTCCATCTCCCCAGCACTCTCTCTGCCCTTGTTCCAGACAGATGTTTGATAGAGATGGGTGTGTGTCACAGGTCATTATTCTGAATACCAGGTGGCGGCGTGCTCCATTAGCTATGCCAACACCTGGGCCTCCTTACATCCCACTCACTCTAGGCTGTCTGCGTGTTGATGTCGGCGAGCATGTACAATGAAACACAGCCACACTTTTCATGCCCTGTAACCTATTCAATCTGGTATATGGTCATATGGGGCCGTCCAGCATGACTATGATTTAATAAAGCTAATGAAATACCAGAAAAGGCATAGGTTGGCTGTGATAGCATTGCAATCCAGTGATTTGGAAATGCCAGTGTTGTTCACCATACCTCTGGTGTTACTTGGAGAAGCAGACAGGTTGAATGAGGACAGACAGACATGCAGACAGACAGGGAGAGGCAGTGACCTGAGTGACATTGGACAGTACAACATGTGGATGTTTTTACTTTCTAAGCCATCGGGCTGCCCTGCTATCATTACCATCTCTGCAAACTCCCTATCCATTCTCATCACAGACAACAGATGCTGGCTTCCAATCGCTCATGCCACAGCTGTGTGTGTATGTGTGTGTGTGTGTGTGTGTGTGTGTGATGAAGAGAAAAGTCAAAATTTTAGCATCACACTGGGAACCTATGACCCACAAAAAAATTAAATGGAATTCCAACTTACCAAATTGTTTTCAGTCGTTCATAATTGTTTTTATCTGCCTTGTTCACCCAAGCCTACCATCCTATTATTTTATCTCCTTTTTGTAATTGCACTTTTTTATTAGCTTTTTTTCCTTTTCTACTTTTCCCCTACATCAGATGCATTCTCTTTTCTCCTCTTTCTTTCATTTCATCCCCAGGTGGGAAGCTGTGGTCTCACATTGGGAAATTCCTGCATAATTCCAGCCCAGAGGAGAGCTTTGACATCCCTTTTATCCAGAAGAGCCACACAGCAGCCATCCGCTCCCTGCAACATGCCACATCCCAGCTGGGTTTGGGATCAGCCAGCTCTGGGTCTGGGCCTGGTGCTGGGTCTGATTCTGGCTCTGGGCCACAGAGGGAATGGGAGAACCTTATCGTTTGTCCTCAGAAAAGCTGTCTCCCCCCTGGGCTCAAAGAGAGCCTGGGGGCCCGGTCAGACTCTGGAGCCACCTCTGAGGAAGAGTGCACCAATAGTTACTTGACACTTTGCAATGAGTATGAACAAGAAAAAGTAGAACCAGATGTACTAGAGGAGGAAGAGAAGAGCGGGCAGGAGGCGCTGTCGCTTAATGTACCTGACACAGCGACGGCAACTTCTTCACGCACCCGCTCTTTGCTTAGTAATGACAGCCTCTCTTCACCCGTCAGCTCTCAGGAACTTCGCTTCTTCACTGAGTCCTCTGACAATAACGGCCGTACCCAGGACTGTGAGCGCTACCGTGGTGAGGGACAGGACCACAGCGAAGTCTTTAGTCCTTTACCTTCCCCTGCCGTGCCCCTGTCTTTGGACGAGTCCAAGCACACGCCAATGGAGTTTTTCCGCATTGACAGCAAGGACAGCGCCAGTGAGGTTACCTGCCTTGATTCCGGAGAGCTGCGGCCCTCTCATAAGCCACTCTCTATCTTCTCTACTTCTGACCTAGGCTCTGAGGTCACTGAGGACCTGCCAGAGCTGGCGCATGAGGTCAAGGGTCACATCTCAGAGCTGTGGGGGCTCGACTGTAGCGATAAGGGCTCCACTGAGTCCGTGCCAGTCATTTCATTTAAAGAAGCGGTGGTAGAGGATGAAGGCCACCCACCAGACCTGTTGGTCAACCTGCCTGTGATGAGTGGGACTACAGCTGTTTTACAGGAGGAACTGGAGACCTCGGGGGTGTGTTTGGGCCTGGAGGCCACACCCTCTCCCCAGAAGTTCACCCAGCCGGATGTTTTACAGCTTCACAGTCAGCCTGAGGAAGATGAGGAGGAAGAGCCACTGGAGCAGGACCAGCCATCTTTGTGTACACTCTCTGCAACTTGTGAGATCAGCCTTGCCTCCTCCTCACCATGCACCTCACTGTGGGACGACTACAGTCTGGCGTTTGGACAGGAGGCCACTGACAAAGTGGTTGATCCTGCTCTCCAAAATAATGACCTCCTCTTTGGTGAAGTATCAACACCTCCTCCATCAAACACAGATATTCCTATTACTGACTCACTAACTGAGAAACTGGAGCCAAGTGTAAACGTAGCCTTGGTTCCAGACCCAACTGACTTTAGTGTAGACTCAGCCACAAAAGCGGCTGAGGCCTGTGCAGTGGTTGAGACTTTAGTAGGCCTTGATACAGATTCATCAAAAGATATTAGCAATACAGGTGGCAATGAATATGATAAAGAAGTGTCACAGCTGTTTGCAGAGCTGGATGAGCTGTCATTGGCTGCATCCCAAGCTCGTATCCCCGAGGACTTTGTGCGATGCTGGGCTGTGGAGATGGTGATAGCCCTGGACACTCTGCACCAGGAGGGCATCATCTGCCGAGACCTAAACCCCAACAACATCCTGCTCAACCACCAAGGTCAGACATCCATTATTTCCACAGTCAATTTGGCATCTTACTGTGTTCTATACGAGAACTCCCAGTGAAATATTTCAGGGAGTTTTGTTCGATGAACTCCTGTGTCGCTTGTGTGTGTGTCCTGGGCTCTAGAGTTACAGTCTGTGGATAAACATAAGGTAGACCTGACAGTTTGATAAGTCCTAAAAGTGAATGTCGGTGTGGGTATTATATTTTCCCTGGGCTCAACACTTATCTGTCTTCTAAATGTCACGGGAATACATTAATAATTTTTTTTTTAGTTATCTTGCTCACAGATACTTTAAGAAAAGACAACTTCTTTGGTAAGTTTTACAAAATAAAATGTACTACAAAACCAAGATAGCTATCAATGGCAGCCAGCTACAGATAATAAAGAAAAAACACAGAAAAAAGAACAAAATTCAATTCTGAGATAAAAGTCATTCTGAGCATAATGCCAGAAGTCTGACCTTAGATTCAGACTTTTTGCAGAATTATGAGATTAAAGTCAAAAATCTGACTTTTTCTCAGATTTATGACTTTAATGTCAGAATACAGATTTTTTTCTCAGAATTGGGACTTTTTTTGTCTCAGAACTCAGACTTTAAGAAATATGTCTTAATCTCAGAACACAGAACTCCAAATCCATCTTTTCAGGTTTTATTTTATTTATCACTATGATAAATAAAATTAGATGACTGATGACCAAGTGACAAAGATCATGAGTTAAGTGGTGTTGAAAGTGGGATCAAAGGACTCTTAGGGACCCTTAAGGCTCTTCCAAGGGGTCCTCAGTTTAATTTCATTGTAATTCACAAGCATTTAAACAGAAGGTATGTGACACAGATCCAGCATCACTGTTATAACAAAAACATAATTTTAGTAATTATAGACTTCTTGTCATTTAAAAAAAAAAAAAAAAATGTTTATTTCAATTAATCTTCAGGTGCTTTTGCTAATTTTCTGGTATTTATTTTGCAGTTTTTCTTCAATTTTCTTGTAATTGTGTTTTTCCCCCGAATTTTGCTTACATTCTAGGGAATTTTTAAACAATTTGCTATGCGCTTTTTCACCATGTTTTTGAAACCTGAACATATTCACTTGATTTCTTTCAAAGTGCAAATTCACTAGACATCGCTACAACACAAAATACGTATAAATGATTATTTTAAAATTGTGTTTTAGACTCACCACTTTGAATATATCTGACAAATTGAACCACCTAGACAATTCCATAATTAACACAAAGCAAAATATTGAGTCCAGAGGCCAAAATCTCCTCAAGGACTTCATGAGAGTCAACCTGTGTGCCCAGAACCTGAAAAAGTTTGTGCTAAACCGTTCAGATGCCCTAGACTAGAGATGGAGGGACACACATACCAACACCTTTTTTGTTTGTTTGTGTTTTGTCCAAAACTTAATTTGCAGCAAAAGCCAAATTATGTATAAGAAGTGGAGTCATGATCTCTCGCCATTCCTTTCTTAGATCAGGTTATCTTTGATGGAGGGAGTGAACCTGTCACTCATCCCATTATCCAATCTGTCTACCAAAATTAAGCTTCTCCCAGGTGGAAAGTGTCTTTGTTTTACCAGGAGGTCACCGATTTCCCCCTCACCTTTTTCTTTTCCTGTCTCCCAACCATCTCTCTCAACCTCGTTATCAGCACGCGTCTAATTAGCTGAGTGGCTGTTTTCATCTCCCTGGTGGTAATTATTGTTCTAAAGGGCCCATCAACGGCGTAGTGTGGTGCATCAGTCTGGCTAGCCCAGGCTAATGGCCGCAGCTACCTAATGACACCATTAGTTCTAATGATAGCGTTAACGGGTAGCAACTAAACAGGAGTAATCGCCGAGGCTGTGTGCTTGAAAAAGCTCACGGAGGCATGTAGAGAGGCGGAAAGGAACAGAGGAAGGAAGTGCTCTAAAGGTGAGTAAACAGTTTGAAAAGTAGCGAGTCAGAGTGACACTTGACTGTGTAGGGTCAAAGAGAGAGGCGCAGGTTTGGATGAGTTGTTTCACAATGATGCATTCAAGCAAACACCTTCTAACCTCGCTCACTATCGCTTTTATTTCCCTCTCTCCCAGGTCATGTGCAGCTTACTTACTTCTGCAGCTGGAGTGAAGTGGAAGAATCCTGTGACAAGGAAGCCATTGCAAATATGTACTGTGCACCAGGTGAGATACATGTGCATAGTCACAACAATATACCTTTCATTTCATGTGTTTCCAATCCATCTTGTGTCTTTTGTCTTAAAATATGAGCTTCATTTTGTGTTTGTTTGCAAGCCAGTCAGTAAGTTTGTCTGAGGTTAATGCTATGCAGGCATGCCATAAGTAGGCCACTATCTTGTGGCCACAAAGGCCTCATTCATAGCCACTGGTACATAAATAGTCCAAGTGTGCACATTCTGCTCTACTAGAGAGTGGGAGTAGAGGAACACTGTGCTGGACAGCTTTTTATAAAAAGATTTATGCAACAACCACTCTGTGTCGAGCTTTATGTCATGTGACTCCACAGTTTGGTTCTGACAGTTGTGGAGGGCTTCCAATATATCACATCTGGACCACCATGGACAGACTGCTGCACAGACATTGAAAATTAAACAAGGAAATATGTTATTGAATACAAGATAATAAAAAATGACTCTTTGTGAATGAAGTCTAAAATGGGAAAAGCAGTCCAAAAATCCACTTGTTAAAAAGTAAAAACCCTTTATTCAGCAACGGATAAAGGACTAATGTGTTTCTTCTACATTGTTTTCATCATGGTGAGACATAGCTTGTAATGTAGGAGAGGCTACTGATGATATGGCGGACTTGATCAGCAAAAAGTTAAAAATAGACAATGCTAAGGTTGCATGCAAAGAGAGCCGAAAGAAGTGAGGTTCACCGAGAGAGAAAGAGACACAGAGGCAGAGTTCATGTCTTTACTGAAGGATTTCCTGTTTTCCTGCTGTTCAACAATAGTTCAACCCAAAAACACATTGCTGTAGCCTAAATGTAGGCTAAATTTTGAAGTTTGCGGATCAGCTTCAGTTGGTTAATTAATGCATAATTTAGCAGGTCGAGACATGCACATTAACTCTCATAACATGTTGGGTGGATATGGGTATTAAAAAACCCTGACCCGCACATCACTAGGAGCTGGATAGTCATTTTTCATTATGTTGTATTGTCTTCCTTCATCCTGATATAGCACCTGATAATTTGTCACATTTCCTTTTACTGCCATCAATTTAATTTTTATTTTGGATCCAGTTCAACACTTCCAATCTCCCACTCTTCAGTATATTATTGAATTTTTTGAAGTTTAGTTTCATGTAATGAGTCCTTCAGTTTTGGTAGAAAATTATTTGCAAACTGTGTTTGTTATGATGTAAGGTTAATTGTATGATTATGGGCAGTTAACATAGCCTCATATTGTGGCAGTAACAGGAGCTGCAAGGTCTAGACAGTATGTAATGATTGAGTATATAGAGGGCAGTAGGTTAGTAGGAAATTCCAAATAAATTGTAAGAAAAAGGTAGCTTCCCACCAAAAGAAATTCGGAATTATGGTGTGCTGTTAAGGACAAACAGCAGTAATTGCTGAAATCTCAGAGGAATAGATAGCGCAATAGCAAATCCTAGTGGCTCATTTAGACTACTGCCTTAAATGTGCATGTGTCCTTGTCTGTCTTGGAAGTTTGAGAGAAACTGCAGTGGGCTAATTTAACATGGCAATTTTCTGGTGAAACGAAAAACTTAAAGGCACGCAATGATCATTTTCATGCAACACACAGTGATGCACATGAGTAAAGCACATGAGGTCTGTTTAATGAATGTACTATTGCTTTAAAGGTCTGGTTTAAGGAAATAATGATTTGATATAGACTGTGACGGCCCTCAATGTGCTCAACTTTTCAATTCATTTGTCCAGCATCGGCTGGTAAACTGGCAATCGCGATGGATTCCGTCCACTGGCGATTGCCGATTCAATCATCAATCGGCCCAAGCCTACTCAGTGACACTTACATTCACTAACATCTGCACACCTGCTGAAACTTGCTGAAACTTCTCCCACACAAAGTGCAGCTTAACCAATTCTATCTTGTGTGGACTTCCATGTGTTTTTTGTTTTGGTTTTTTTGTATCATCTTTTCGGCTAAAGCTTTTAAAACAGACTGAGCAGCTAAACGGTTTCTCTCCATTGTGGGTTCTGATGTGTTGCTGCATGCTTCCTTTGTATGCAAAACTTAGACCACAGACTGAGCAGGGGAATGGTGTCTCTCCAGTGTGTGTGTTCATGTGTTCTTCCAAGATTGCTTTCTGTAAAAATCTTTGACCACAGACTGAGCAGGGCAATGGTCTCTTTACAGTGTGTGTTCTCAAGTGTCTGGTTAAGTCTCCTTTGGTTATAAAGCTTTTATCAGACTGAGCAGGGGAATGGTCTCTCAGCAGTGTGAGTTTTCAAGTGTCTGGTTAAGTCTCTTTTGGTTTTAAAGCTTTCATCACAATCAGAGCAAGTCCATAATTCCCCCCGTGTTCTCTGTCACAGAGCAGCGAGGTGCTTCCTCTCCAGTATCAGATCTGTCATGACTGAAAAGGAGTTCACTCACTGTGTTGAAACCTGACTGAGGTTCTCCAATCTCCTTCAGTTCCTCAACGTTTTCATTCTCAGGTTCACAAGAGTGTGAAGAGAGGAACTGGCCATCACTAGTTGGTTGTAAATCAGCAGCTGGTTCCTCTCTATCAGCCTCTGTTTTTATGGTTTCAGTGGAGCTGCTGACTGGAGGCTCTGCCTGTCTGTGTTCCTTAGTTTGGCTTTGATGACGCTGAGAAGACTGAGCTTTCTCTTCATCGTTGCCATTCTTCACAGGGACAGGAGTGCTTTCTTGCTTGATTCTATAAAGTGGAAAGTGTCATTGTATATTTGCATCTACATTACAGCTGAGTTTCAGACGAGTTTCAAGTGCATTGCAGAGGGCTTTACACCATGCAGCTCGAATGCAACTAGTTTAAAGCAACCAAATTTGCATCAAAGTTTCACTGTGAAAAGCCAGCCTTACAATATTTCTTCCCATCAGTAATGAGTGGCGTGACGATAGAAGCTTAGCCGTGCTAATTCCAACAACCGGTTTTAATTTTAGTCTTTTGACTAATTTTTTTTTTTTTTCTTTAAGTCATTTGAATTTTGTTAGTTTTACTTGACAAAAGCTACATTGACTTTAATCAGTGAAAATTGAATTTTCACTGAAATTCTACTATTTTTTTTCAATGAGACATAGACTGCTCTATATTCCTCATTACAGCATCTTTTGTTTCTATCTAGCATTTGCTATTATCCTCAACCTAATATCAACAAATTAATAATTGGATCCCCTGCAAACTAGGATGTTCTTTCATTTTTCTTGTTCTGGTATTCTGGCATTTCATCTTGTTTTTATTTATTTCCAAAAATGTCTTATTTCATTACAGTTTTTTGTCAATAGTGGTTTCTTTTTGTTATGTTATGTTGTTGTTTTTTTTGTTTGTTTTTTTTTTGTTTGTTTGTTTTGTTTTGTTTTGTTTTGTTTTGTTTTGTTTTGTTTTGTTTTGTTTTGTTTTGTTTTGTTTTGTTTTGTTTTAGTCAACAAAGTTAACATTATTTTGAAGAAGGTGGTTATTGTTGCAGTACCCTTTATGCCCTGTAGAGTATGCTGTTGTGTCACAGTGAGTCAGTATTGTTGTGACCCTGCATGTTGCCCCCGGCAGGTATGTGGCAGCTCTGGCATGCTGTTTAAAGGCTGCCTAAAACAAACTGCTGCTAGACTACAGCTCCATGTCCCTACTTAACACTTCTGTGTGTGTATGGGTGTGTGCATATAGATGTGTGTGTGTGTGTGTGTGTGTGTGTGTGTGTGTGTGTGTGTGTGTGTGTGTGTGTGTGTGTGTGTGTGTGTGTTTGTGTGCATACATTTGAGAGCTTTTCAAATATGTTGCTTCTATAGGCATATGACTTTGAATTCAGGCTGCTGGATAGGTTGTGCACATATGATATTCTGTGTTTAATTGCATCTTTCTCAAATGTGCTGGATGAAAAATTTGATAGCTGAAAATACTGTGAAGTGCACAAAAACGACCCTCGTACCCATTCACTCTCCCACACACTTATATTAAACTATTCTCTCATATTCATCCTCTCTCAAGCCAGGAAGGTCACTTGTACTTTAGATTTAAATCCTTCTTGTGTCCAGAATGTATGCCGCTGTTATAATAAATCTGAAAGCAACAAAACCCTCTATCTAATATCCAAAGTGTGCATTTAACATGCCCTCGCGACAGTGTGTTTAAAAGTCCACTAATGGAAATAGAAGCACATGGACACATATGTTCCAAAGGCCAGCAACACATAACCTAAAGACTTAGGAAGATAAATCAACACAAGTTTTAGAGTCACTGTGAAATGAATGTACACTTTCCGCTCTTGAAAGAAGCAGGGCGGAGTATTTACATCAGTTAAAGAACAGCTTCGGTTGCAGTCTGGCAGGTAACCTGGTCGAGGCTGAAGGTTCCCACTTGATTTTGAGGTGGTTATATTACTGCCATGCTGCTGAGTCAGACTCGAACCAGACAAGTGAGGCAAAAGCTGAACTCAGTTTTGATGACAAACACAACGAGCCACGTTAGCCGTCTGGCTGTCGTGTACCAACTTGCCTGAGACGATTATGGAAATCAGCAGAGCCTGAAACAGGGTTGGGTCGAGATCACATTCAAAATGTAAACAGAGTGGATATACGAACATTTTTGTGGCAAAAGAAAAAAACTGAATGCTGAACAAAAGACAGATCCTTAGCGAGCGGAATAGACCATTTAGACAGGAAATAGCAGGTAAACACAGGTGTTACTAATTACATTGATTAAGGTTCTGTTCCATTTAGGTCTGACAGAGCCAGGGTGCTGGTGTTGTGTGTTCTGGTTCAATGGAAAGGCTCTGCTGCACTTAAATGGAACAGAACCTTCATTAATGTCATTAGTAACACCTGTGTTTACCCTGCTTCTTCATGTCAGCATGGCTGCTGGGAAGAAGATCTATTGGAAATACAGACATAAACTCTCATGTGAAAGTTCCTGTTTGTTACACTGCTGTTGAGTCAGTATGGATGTAGTACATAGCACCAACCAGCAGGGGGGCTCACATGCTGTCGTTGAAACAAAAGCCCACTTTCCTCGGCTAGTAACTACCCTACTCTTCCCCTGGCAACTTTCTCTTTTTTTTATGGCTGTCTCTTTGTGTCCACCTTTGTCTGTTGCACATCTCTTGTTAAGTTTAGAGACACAGCACAAAAGAGTGACAACCACTTTGTCTCGCTTGCTTTTACTCATTTCAGACCTACCTGTCATTTGGTACATGCATAGATGTAAGACACACACACACACACACACACACACACACACAGAGGTTAGTGAGTGTGTCTCTCCTGCCCTTGTTATGTATTGCTGTTTATCCAGACAGGGTCAGCTCCAGCGATGGCTTCATTCCTGATGACAGATTTATGACTGTTTGCCAGAAAGCTTGCAGGGGGCCTGCTGTGACTGTGTGTGTGTGTGCGTGTGTGTGTGTGTAATAAGAGGGGAAACATGTTTTTAAAACATACACGTTCACACCCCAAAAAAGGAAAAAAAAAAAAAAAAACACAGGAGTGGACTCGGAAAATACAGTGGCAGGGAATTAATTTTGTTTACTTTGCGCTGCCGCTTATTTAATTTCTCACCGTGTCACAATTACTGATAAACATCATATGGCAGCTCTTTTTTCTCTTTTTTGCTGTTTTTTTATCATGAAAAAAATATCCAAGCTGTTGAGTGACACTGTACCGCAGCCTAATTTGTCTAAAACAGCTGAAATGGGACATAGGGAAGCAATGTCAAAGCTGATTGTCTTCAAAGTCTAAGAAAAGGGGAAACTGTGTGTTCTTCCTCCCTGAAGTGACACGTCAGTGGATGAGGGTCATATCTTATTTTCAGTGTTGTCGTTTTTCTTTCAACTTAACCTGTGCAGATTAAATGGAAAATAAACTTTACTTCCTCCGTTTTTTTTTTTTGTTTTTTTTTTTTGTTATAACACAGAGATGTTATTGCCCCATTGGTTTCAAAACCCAAGCATTCAAGTAATTCTGCTTTACGTTACGTTCTACTTTGATGTTATTTCAGTGGAATTCTGTTGGTTATTTGGCTAGCGAAACTTTGACTTTGATATTTTAAAGTAAAGCATCCAGCACAAGAAACACACTCTGCAGTGTCACAACTTGACATACTGATCCCTCCTTACTTCCTACTGGTACACACACTACTTCCCCTTTCAACAATAACTGTCTGTTAGGTTTTTGGGGAAGTCTGCACGAGAGGAGAAGAGGGAAAGTTCCTTATGGGCCGCAGGAGAGAGGAGACAGATTAAGATACCAAGCAGGGAACTGCATTGTTGAGGGAAAGGGAAGAAGAGGAGGTGAACGCACTTTGTGTTATTGCACTGGCCGGTCTCCAACCTCAAGCGTCCTTTGTTTTCTCAGGGTTTCTCATCATAAATTTGGATGTTTGAGAAAGAAGAATTTTAGGGGGAAAGGAACGCGGCACGGTCAGATTTGAGTTAATTTGAAATTAGCACATGTACGGTGCATCATACACTGGGGTTGAATGACCCATGGCCTGTGGATGCAGTTAATTCCCCCCTCCCGTCCACTTTCTCTCTTTCCCCCTCGCTCCCTTTCTCCCTGCCTTGCTCTGACAGAGCGGTAAGTGTAGCCAGCTCCACTGTACTCTCCCTGCAGCTCCTTAGACATTAATCCATTGTGATGACAATCGACCTTGCTCTGAGACGTGTGTGTGTGTGTGTGTGTGTGTGTGTGTCCAGTAACCCCCCCCCCGCAGCCCATAACTACGCAGGTATCACTAGTCCGTTCAATGACGATCTTCTCTCCTTGGCTGTCAAAACAGTAGTCCTGGGGAGCCCTGAAGACTGGTTGCTCAGTTGGCTGTGTGTGTGTTTGCGTGTGCGTGTGTGTGTGTGTGTGTGTGTGTGTGTGTGTGTACATGCAAGTGGCATCATGCCCCCCCCCCCTCCCGCCCCCCCAACCTTGGCTGCAAGAGAGCTGCACCAGGCCCCTGGGGTTCCCTGCAGCCTCCAGGAAACGAGGGGTCTTTGTCTCTGACGCTCCCCCAGCTGAGGAGCTTGGTCTCTGGGCACACGCAGCAGCGACCCTGGGTCCCGGCCCTCTGGGTGACCAGGCCCCCCTCTGGAGAGAGGAGAGCAGAGGGGAGCTGAGTGGCACAAGAGGCCATCTGGTACCCAGTGGAGCTAGCTTGCACACACACACGCGCACACACACACACACACACACACACACACACACACACACACAGTTGACTACAGCAAATGAGTATCACTCTTGCTTTCTGTATCTTACTTACTTACACACACACACACACACACACACACACAGCGGAGTCCCACCAGCCCTCCAGCCGAGCCGCCTGTCAGAGTGGCTGTGTGTCTGACTGTGGGAGAGCAGCGCCAGGGGCTACACTCTGGATGGAGGGCTGGGTTGAGTTGTGGACAGACTTCCCACAAAATGTTCACCTTGAGAGACTTTTTCCAGTGTGTATATACTGCAGTAATGCTTACCCTAAAGAGCAGCAAGAGAGAAAAAAGAAAGAGGAGTAAAAATGATGTAATTATCCAGCAGCTTTGATTAGTCTGGGAAAAAAAAGGCCCTGATGGCAGACAGATCTGCAGCTCACTCCAAGGAGGGTTAAAATAAAGAGCAAATGTGACAAAAGGACAAAAAAATGCTTGTCATATTATTTCTTATGAGAATGCGTGGACTGCTCATGTGTTGCTGCTTTTATGTTTCTTGGTGTGTGTGCGCTCTGTTGGTTGATTTGTGTGTGTTCGAGGTCAGGTCATGCAGATGGTGTGAAGTTGCAGCACAGACGGTTTCCTCAATTTAACTGCTTTTTTATTATGCAAATCGCCCTTTTATGAGACGCACACTCGTGTGTGCGGGCGTGCATGTGTGTGCACTCATTTTAAATTGAGTGTATTAGTCCAGTGAAACATTAAGTAATTTTGATGTCGTTCTGAAATAATGTTGAGGGTTTAAGCTTAAGAACTGCGCGATCATTTGAAATGACATTGAGCAGCCAAGCAAATCAACAAACGATTTGCAGATATTTTTGTTGATGTGCATGTAACATACATGTTTTGGTCATTTTTCCTTTTTTCTTTTATTTATTCTGTCTTCCTCTTTTTTGCTTTATTGTAGAGGTGGGAGGGATTAGTGAGGAGACGGCAGCATGCGACTGGTGGAGTTTGGGTGCCATCCTGTTTGAGCTGCTTACAGGCAAGGTAAGTCAAACAGTGTAAAATAAAAAACAAAAAACTCTTTGGTGTTAAGTTGTTGCAGGGTGTCTGTAGGTGTCTTGGCTTTCAGCTCACACTTTTTATGGTGGTGCCAGGTTGTGTGTTAGTTTGTGTGTGTGTTTGAGTAGGTGGATTTTGTTGTTTTTGTTGTGTGGTTGAGGTGCGTCTTGGCTGCCGTCTCTTACACTGGTTCTCAGAGAGTGCCAGGGGGCGTCGGTGTGACTTTCTCCCCCAGCCTGAGCTCCATCTGCTGGGCCAGGGGGTCACCTCTCCCCGGGCCTCTTTCCTGGCTCCTGGAGTAGCACTGGGCTGGAGCGCGCCGACCTCAGATCGGCACGGAAGGTGAAGACCGGGGCAGCTCTCTAGGTGCTGCATCTCGTCTGCGGCTGGTCCAGGATCAGCGCTGGTCGAGGGACCGTCTTTCTAGACACGGCCAGGGGAGGAGGGGGAGCTTCTCTGAGCCTTTTGTTTGGATGATACATACTAATTTGCACCGAGAAAACTATTAGACACGCTCACAAACACCCTTTCAGCAGTACATCCTAGTTATAACTTCATGCTGTCTTGAAGGGCAAACATGCACACAGCAGTGGCACACACAGACACAAAGTTCAGGTGCACAGTATTGCACTGCTTCAATTTTTCATTGTATATTAAATTTGAATAAATTCTAACTGATTGCCAGTGGGCATATTTCCATATCAACCATCAGCAGTGGCCCGACACGAGTCAGGGTGTTAAGGTTAGTGTTATTATAGCGCATAATACACACCCACTTACCTGGAAAAACTCACTCAGTTCCACAGATGTCTCCTTTGATGATTATGTCTGTTCACAGTCCTGGCAAGGATACACACACCCAGGCACACACAGTGTCTCTTGATCCTTGCAGGATAAGATCTTGCCTGGAGCAGTCTTGACTGCAGCTAGGAACTCAGCCAGATCTCCTGCAGCACATATCAGGGGAGGAAGGCAACCGACCTAACTGATGGGGAAAAAACACAGGGTCCCCTCTCACAGAAACACACCTATCACTTCCCGCTCACTTTCTCTGCTAACAGTTTGTCAGTCCACGCACATTTGAAAGGTGTGGTGTTGGAGCATGAAGTGATGACAGTCATTGTCGTAAATTCCTTGCACAAAAGGAACAATGGTCCAAAGACCTTGTGTATGTCATGTTTCAGCAAATTATCAAATCTTCAAAACAGACAGCTTGTCTCTGTCTTTCATGTATTTATTTTTCTTAACTAGATGTGCTGCTTGTCTTGGCCGGTTGTCTGTTCTTCATTCATTCATTTTCAAAACCATTTACCGGTAAGGGAGGCATGGGGTGCTGCAGCCTATCCCAGCACTCATTGGACGGAAGGCAGGGGAACACCATGGACAGGTCGCCGGTCCGTCACAGGGCAGACAGACAAGCACTTTCACAGCTAGGGCCAATGTAGTATCTCCAATTCATCTGGACTGCATGTCTTTGCACTGTGGAAGGAAACCAGAGCTCCCGGCAGAAACCCACGCAGACACGGGGAGAACATGCAAACTGAAAGGATCAGAAACAGAAAGGATCCTAACCAGCCGGCAGGGAATTGAGCCCAGGACCTTCTTGCCATGAGGCAACAGCACCACTGTGCTCCCCTGTCTGTTCCTCCTTAGCTTATATGGATCACTGAGTTAGCTGGATTAGTGTGTTGACAGTTTGACATAATCTCTGGATTATCAGTTCGTTAAACAAAGTTCATAATTTATAATGCCTTCAAGTGCTCATGGGAAACCTATTTACCATATGTACAAGTTTATGAGCACATGAATGCCACCTCGACTCGTAATTACCAGTCAGAAGCCAAGTTGTGGCATTCCGTGACAGCAGAAGTGGCGGATGCAAGTAATAATTAAGTAGGATATGTATTTCAGGAAATCAGAACGTAGACACGGTGTCAACCCTGGAGCTGTTACAAGTGCACTCCAGCATTGGTTGGTCAAAAATAAGAGCTTCCAGCATAGCATTTGAAGGCAGGATAAGTCTAACTTGTTACCATAGCAACAGCTGCTTAAACTCAAACTTGCACATTCTTAAGATGTATTCAGAGTTAGCAGGACTTAAAGCTTTCATGAACTCATTTCCTGACATACTTGTGCCTTTCCTGAGAGAGGACCTACTAGATAAAAATGTAAAATTGAAAAAAAAAAAAAATAATAATAATACACATAATTCAAATAATTTCCATGGAGTTAAATGTATGCATCTTTAAAAAAAAAAAAAAAACACTACATTTGTTGTATCCAAAAAGCCTAGTTTCAGTAAAATTTAGATTAGTTTGGTACATCAGCTAGACTGAAACTGTTAAAATGATCTTCACTGTTTTGAGCTATCTGATTAAATATACAGAACCACATAAGGTAAATGGAGATTTGTCCTTTACGCACAAATGAAACACATCTGAAATGTACTGGCATTGTGATCACAAACTACTATTCCAGTTATATTTGTGTTGATTTTATTAATATCAATATTTCACTGAAGATAGAGGTACTTAATTCAGTTTAGTAAAAATGTCATACAGTTGAAATAGGTTAATTTTGCTTGCAGAGCGAACAACGACTGTGATGCAGTGTAAGCTATGCTTACAGCTTTACTTACACATTTTATTGGTAGTTACACATTTTATTGGCAGGTTTCTGCCACGGTTGCTGTCTCATTTGTTAGTTGTAGTAGTGAAACACGCTGCTGTTTCTTTAAGTCATGGTACCATTCAGCCAATCGGGTGCCTGCTGATCCTGGAATCATTTCTATACTCGTCTTCCCTTTATTTCAGAATAACAGCATGCAGCTATCCAAGATAACTGTATCCAAGTTTAACAAATCAATCTGCCAACTTGGTTCCATTTGCATTTGGTAGCTGTTTATCAAACCCTCAACATGCGATCTAAAGAGGTGTCTATGCAGGTGAATTATTATCATTAGGCTCAAAAAGTAAATAAAATCAACTTTAGGAGTAGCCAAATCAATGGTTTGGTATATCCTGAAAAAGAAGGAATGGACTGGTAAAGCTCAGCAACACCAAAAGGCCTGGAAGACCACAGAAGACATTTAAAGTGGAAGACCGAAGAATTCTTTTCCTGGTGAAGAAAAACAAATTCACAACGTCTAGGGGAGTCAAAAACAATCTGAAGGAGTCATTATCCAAATCTACAGTCAAGAGATGTTTGTGAGAAAATAAATACAGAGGGTATACAGGAACGTTCAAACCACTGGTGTCACTCAGGAACAGGACTTTGCAAAAAAAAAAAAAAAAAACATCAAAAAAAGCCTGTCCAATTCTGGAACAAGGTTCTTTGGACAGATGAAATGAAGATGAACTTGTACCAGGATGATGTGAAGAGCAAAGTGTGGAGAATGAAAGGAACAGCTCATGACCCAAAGCAGAGCTTATCATCTGTCCAGCATGGTGGAGGCAGTGAGATGGCATGGGCATGTATGGCTACCAGTGGAACTGGGTCACTGGTGTTTATTGATGATGTGACTGTTGATGGAAGTAGCAGGATGAATTCTGATGTTTATAGGGCCATACTATCTGCTCAGATTCAGCCAAATGCCACTAAACTGACAGGACAGCGCCTCACAGTGCAGATGGACAAAACATACTGCAAAAGCAACCCAAGAGTTACTGAAAACAGAGAGGTGGAATATTCTTCAATGGTCAAGTCAGTCCCCAGACCTCAACCCAGCTGAGCTGCTTTTCACCTGCTGAGACCAAACTGAAGGCCCAAAGACCCACAAACCAGCAGCAGCTGAAGGAGCTGCAGTAAAGGCTTGGCAGAGCAACTCAAAGGGGGAAACTCAGAATTTGGTGATGTCGTCCATGGGGTCCAGACTTCAGGCAGCCATAGATTACAAAGGATTTTCCTCCAAATATTGGATATAATCTTTATAATTAGTTATTTATATTATGTATAGTTTGTCCAATTACTTTTGAGCCTCTGAAAATGGTTTGACAAAGTATAAAACCGGCTGTAATTCCTAAAAGGTCAATGCCATATTTTTGCTCAACCCCTTAAATTAAAGCTTAAAGTCTGCACTTCAATCACATCTTGATTACTCCATTTCAAATCCACAGAGGTGGTGTACAAGGGCAAAAATATGAATATTGTGTCACTGTCAAAATACTTTGAGACCTAATTATATATTCAGCTGGACTACAGCATATTAACTTGGATCTGTTAAGCCATGCATGAAGACCTGGGCTCTGGTCTCCTTTTGGAAATGCTTGATCTTAGTTGGAATAACCTGGATAAATAATATTTCAGACAGGCAAAACGGGTCCTCCACCCTTTTATTTACCACCTTCCCAGTACATTTGCTATGTATATGGGTAGATCAAAACTAACAAAAAACATCAAGTTTTTCCATTTCATTCTCTCCCTGATTCATTATGATACACACATTAGTTCCAAGAAAGACCAACAGCGGTGAAATCATGCACTTGTTATGGTTAGTTTTGATCAGTGTTGTTTCAGGTGCTGTGTCCCTCTGGTCTCCTCCTATTTGTCCAGACCTGGTGCTCCCACAGTGACCAAGGCACCATGGGTGTCACTATGACTGTCCGTTCAGCTGTCTGTCTGCCGGTGTTTCTGTGTTTTTGACTGATGTCTATCTCTCTCTTTCTCTCTCTCTCTCTTCTTTCCGTTACTCCCTCCCCCAGTCTCTGCTCCAGTGCCATCCAGCAGGTATCGGCCGCCACACGGCTCTCAACATCCCTGAATCTGTATCAGAGGAGGCCAGGTCTCTACTGGAGCAGGTGAGAGTCTGCTGTGTTCTGCTTTATTAATTATTGATTACTCCTCGTTATTACTTTCCAGTCCAGTCCAGAAAGTGGTAAGCTGTAGATGTCAGAGATGCAGACACAGAATAATGTCTAATAATCTCTTTATTAAGAGAGACAAAGCAATCTCTTAACTCCCTTAAAACAGAAGTTTGTGTAATGATCTAAAAGTAGTAACAAATATTAATATAAATAAATACAGTGCTCTGAGAACCTCACTGTAGCCTGCTTTAATGATTAATGGTTGTATCTCATTAACAGAAGCGTGTGGAAGCACTGGTTCAATAAAATAATCGTGATGTGAAACACTACTACTTACCATATTAAATAATAATATCACTGCACAGTAAGTTGTAACTCTGTTATTCTCAGGTAAGTAATAATGTCACATAACTACTGTCGTTTAGTCTGATCCACATTCTTTTTGAAAATAACCCACTGAATAAAGTTTTCATCTGGAAGTTTGTTTTATAATGCAAATTTGGCATAGTTTGGAAAAGTTTGGTCTACAGTTAAAGACTGTTTTAGATGTCAGCAAACATGAAAAAAATAGATTTGTGACTAATCTGTTCTGTGACATTGTAATTGGACCACCACATTTATAGCTATTAGATTTTTTCCCAGCTGGTGGGGTGTCTTACAGGGTGTGGCAGCAGTGTTGGGGGTTTGAGTTACAGTAATTGGATTACTTTTTTGCAGTAACATGTAAATTAATTTGTTAGTTTTTTGTTTGTTGTTGCTTGTTGCTTTTGAAAACATTACTTTTGTTACCTATTTTGTCACGTATCACTGTGTTGCAGCAGCACATGATGTGTTGGCATTGAAGTTGCGGCTTGTTGACTTGTTGGTGCCGTTACTGATGTTGATGTGGATGTTGTTTGTAAGCCAGCTGGCCGGCAACATGGAACAACATGTAATATGTAAGCTGGAAATGTTGTGTGTCCATGCTGCTTGTTGTGGCTGGCGCCTGCTCTTACAGGAAATGGGGTGTGCGCTGCCACTTGTAGCTCGTAGTGTTTACTCTATGGGGGTTCTATACAGGGTTCTCTGAGAATAGAGGATACACTGGTTCAAAGTACGTTATCTGGATCAGTCGACCTGTTGGTGTTTGCTACTTGCCTGTAATGATTTTGAGTGAACAGTTCACTCAGTGCTTCCTTCTCAAAGCAGCGATGACATCATCAAATGCAGATTTAAAAAAAAAAAAAAAGCATCATTAATGTGGGTAACCTAAAAGTGCTTTAACAAGTTATGTTCAATAGAGATTAACTAAAAAAAGTAACTAGCTAACTGTAAAAAGTAACTTTCCCCAACACTGGTTGCGAGGCAGCATAAGTAGTCAGCATTAAGTAATAATCTGGTGCATTTTCATATAAAGAAGTGGCTGTTTTGCAACACTCTATCACAATCTAACACAATACTGATATATACCCAGGTCAGAGAAGTTCATGCATTAGTTGCTCTAAACACCCGGTGTCACGTAGATCTTTCCTGGAAAAGATACTGTGGTGCACAGGAAGTGATGCCTTTTACATTTCTGGCTGCAGCAAAATCTGTTCTGTGGAATAAAGAAAAGGACAATACAGGGTGGTTAGCATTAGCAGCAATAACCTGAGTGGATGAACAAAGAGAGTGCCAACTACAAATACCCCAACAGACCACACTGTTTGATTGACAAGTGCTTTCCACATATGGCACTGCAGCGATGACCACTTAGTGCCATAGGTTCACCAGTATAGCATAAAATTTCAAATAAAATGCGGATCTTGGTGATTACTACCTCACATAATTTAGAATTTGTGTATTTTTCTGTCGGATTATCAAATTACATACATCTAGTACATACACAGAGTGCACATGATGGGTACATCCTTGCTAATATCTCATGGCTAATTACTAATCCTCAGCTGGTAATCTGTAATATGGCTAGGCTGCACTTAATGCTTGGTTAATGCAGCACAAATCTGCCATGAAGCCATCGTACTTGTGCTGTGAAACACCGGACACACAGAGATGCTGCGCAGTATCCCTCAACTTGGACAAGAGCTTTTAATATCAGAGGCAGACACATATTTGGGTTGATGTGCAGGCATGTTAATGCTATATCAGCCAGAGTAGACAGCAGGGAGAAAGGCACTCACCCCTGCAGATGTTTTGTATATTCATATTTGTGGTCTGATTTTCTTGGATTTCTTTTGTTGTGTGATTCCTGCATTTAACCAATTGAGTGCAATATCGTATCCATACCACAAAAAAAGCATGTTTCTCTTTTTGGCATTCCTGTTATCTTAAAGCAAAACTTCTGTTCCCACATCACAATTGAAGTACAGTATAGAGGATCCACTTATTTGCTTTTCCATTTAATGTCTCCGTTGACTTCAGTAAAAGACATAGTGCACACTGGGACACTATAGGAAGAACATTACCACCACGGTGAGACAGGTTAAACATGAAATGAACAAAATATTATAATCTACCTCCGTGTGCCCCAACAGTCACAAACAAGCTCAGATCCAGAGCTGAGAAATGGTTCTTTAAACCAGAATCAAGTGTCCAAATATAACATTTTAGTGCCACAACGTGCTTTGGAACCAAAATGAAGACTGCCAGCAGTGGACATGGAACAATCAACAAAAAACATCACCGCCTGCTACAAAACAGCTACAGAGGAAGCGCTCTATCTTTTGATTACCCATAAAACTGAAATCATACGTCATAAGTAGCTCACAGAGGTATTCCTCCATGTGCTCCATCATTATTAGATCACACCCTGAAATGCTAAAATATTTCAAAGATCCTTTTTGCACAGAAGATCAAACTTTTATTGCAGAGAAACTCAGAATATGTCACTATAACCAAAAGAAGAAGTATAGGACATAAACAGTTGGTTATAAAATGACGTGGCCAATAAGACAACCAAGCCAGAGTTACATAATTGACAAGAATTTTTTCATGCTGTCATATGAAATGTCTTGACTTTCCACTTTTAGAGAAAGGAACTTTGAGCACAATTGAAACCAAAAGTCCCAAAATATATTTGGAACTAGTTTTTAGTACAAGAAAATCAACAAAAAGAAAGTTGAATACTGTCATGTGTTTTTATTGTGGTGCTGAATTCCTGCCCTGTCATCTATATGGTGGAGGCAGTTGTGTTGAAATTATTGGAAAGCCCACACTGACTTTAGTTATGAATTTGTGACCATAACCAGTCTGCAGCAGACAGCACTCACTTTATGTAAGCAGACCTGAGTGCATTATGATGAAAACAGCCAGTAGTTTTGACTTTTTATTATCTTGGACTGCTTTCACTTTGGGTGCTTGTGTCTCTTCCCACATCTTGTGAGAGAATTCGGAGCTGGGTGATTTAGCACTTAAGCAAAAAATTACCAGAACATTAGATAAAAAAAAAAAAGGTTTACAAAATGTTTAAAAAAGAAAACTATATTTATAATTATTAAGTTATATATGTTTATGGTCAGATCAGTGATGCTGGATCAGATTTCTAAAAGCTTGTGAAAAGCACTTTTCACAAGCTTTTAAACTATTCCTCATTTTGCTGAGGATCCTCTGGAGGACCTTCAAGATCCCCTGGCGGTCCACAGACCTCATTTTGAAAACCACCGGCTTAGGATATGTTTATAATCTGCATTGTGTGTGTGTGTGTCTTGTCGTCCTGTTTAGCTCCTCCAGTACAACCCAGTGGAGAGACTGGGTGCAGGGGTGGCCGGGGTGGAGGACATCAAATCCCACCCGTTCTTCGCCACAGTGGGCTGGCCCAAGTAGACGCCGTGCATCGTACAACTGTGGGGAGCAAAGTTGCATGCTGGGAAACGGGACTGTCCCCAAATGAACTCTCAAATCGGACACTAACGCCCCTGCACACACAGATTATGCATCGCTGCACACATCTCCCTCGGCGTTTAGAGCCCTTAAAGTGATGATGTACTTTTTTGTGTCATTTGTCGTGGAATTTGCCAAAGCAGCAGCAGTATTACCTTCCTTGCACACCGGCTTCTTTGTTTATCACTTAGAGGGTTTACTATTTCAATTTTTCAGTGCAGGGAAGACTTGACAACATTTGTGGTGCAATAATTTCCACTTGCCTGTATTGAATGGCGATCCACTACAACATTGTTGCATTTTCACTGCTCATACACAGTCCAGTAGCTGTAAGCCAAAACGACAGCTGAGAGTGATGGCGATTTCTCAGACATTTCTCAGTCTCAGTTTATTTTTGTTCATTATCAAAGGGATGCTTCACCCATAATGCACTATTTTTGTATCAAGTACACACTGTGTGCTGCCCTCAGTCCCCAACGAAGAAAGCTTTATTCGCATTCTTTCATGGTAAACTCATAAACCAAAAATGCCAGCCATTGCTGATCCAAAGGAAAAAAGGCATGTCCATAATTTTATGATTTTACAGCAGCAAAACACCATCAAAAGTTGTGTTTAAAAAGCACACACTCGTCATGCTGTATAATCCAAGTCTCTGGTATCTGCTCGTATGCTTAATACTTCCCAAACACACGTATTCTCACTCATATCTGCCTGCAAAGGACACCTACAAAATCCTTTTTTGTATGATCATAAAGCATGTGATGATGCATTATGGGTGAAGTATCCCTGCTTAAGGCTCACCCTTAAAAGTCACCTCTCTCCAACAGCACATGTGCAATATGCTCTGTCTGGAGCCATTTGTAACTTGGATCATTCCTCACAGGTTGGCTGGTGACTTCGCCAACAAAGCCCCTTGAGATTAAGTGAAGCGAGAGAGGTTGAAGCTGGGATCGTGACGCTCTGACCTAAAAACAGATAGGAGTTCTCACCTTTATGTTTATTGTCTCACAACATTTGATCATGCAGTTGTCTTGCCAATCCCTTTTTTTACTGCTAACCAATCTTAGTCATATTCAGTGACAGCGATGAAGGGATGCACTACACGGAGTGAATGAACAAAATATTTGAAGTCAGTGAGTTGATATTGTGTGGTTGAATTAAGAGAAGCTGTTTGATGGCTTGAGGCCGGGAATCTTGGGGTTGGTTTCACAGATGAGGTTTAAGCGCTGTCCTTGGCTTGGCTAGATCAGGTAACAGCGCAGGACTGAGCTTGGATCAGATCTTTGAAACCAGTCCTTTTACAGATGTTGTTTGAACAGTAGCGGCATTTTTGTTTTCATCTGAGGAGACTCCCTGTACTGTACAGCACTGCTATCCTGTGCATCTAAGAAGTATATATGAGATATGTAATATATTTAACAAGAAACTTACAAATCAGTCAAGTAATCAAGTAATAAATAATAGATGTCTTGTAAGTGGGCCCTTAAAGGACATTGTGAGTGGAAGTGGAAGCTATATGCAGGTCTTAAAGCCTTGATCATATCCAACTTGTCAATCACTTAACTGCCTCATCAATGAAATGTGTCTGGTATGTTTTTTTGTTTATTGCTTGTTTTTTGTTTTGTTTCGTTTTTTGGAGTCACCCATTAGCTGACATGACACTCCAGCCACCGTCTATTTTTATGTTATTTATAATGATTGAATTGTACAGAAAACATTGCCAGTGTCACTGATGCCATATATCACCCTCCATATAATCCGGCGAAAGGCTGTTCTTTACAATGTATCAGGCTCCTTGATTCACTGGTGCCATGTCCAGGGTCCAAAATTCACTTTTTGGCTCATCCGCCTATGAAAATTTACCAGCCAAAAATATTTGTCAGAGGCCACAAAACCGCATCATTCATTATTTCCATACTGCTTCATATTGGAGCCAGGATGTTGGGGCTCCTCCTCTCACAAGAAAGCCAACCTCTGTGACTTTCCTCTTCACCTGCACGTTTTCTGTTTGGAGGCTTAAAGACCCCATGAAATGAAGATGTTTCTTGACGTGATGTGTTTCCCGTTGAAACAGGATGTTTGGGCGGGACATCGTGCAGGGAAGGACCATTCAAGTGGAAACCAACAGGAGAGACCAAACCCTTAGCCAACACGATGTCATTGTAGAAGAGAAAGGCAATTTAATTTGAAGGGATAGGCGGATGAGAGAGGATGTTTAAAGATCTGTGAAGAGTTTACTGGTTGAAATTGCACTTCACAGCCCCTAGTGCAGGATGACGGTGTCACTATTAGATCCTCTGTTTTCCAGGAAGCCATGGGAGGTCATTACATGGGGATGTAAACACCAGAAATATGTCACCACATCCCTAATAACATTTGACACTGATGTTGTTATGGCAAAAACATTGACTGACATGGTGTAGAAAGCGCTTAACTGTGACGGCATATTAGTGACATTGTAGGGAAAGAAAAATAATACAGAGCCAGCTTTGACGTAATTAGTTGACGTCATGATAGGTACGGTGGTCAGTGAGGGTCACATGAGTCTCTGCTGCACAAACACTGTAATTCCAAATTATTTACTGACCGCCTGGCTGGTTACTCCAATTTATTTGGCCACCAGATCCCAAGAGTATCTGCCTTTTGTGGGTACATGTTGTTAATTTTGGACCCTGCATGTCAATAAATGTCTCTAACCACTGCACAAATAATCACTACACTAAACTCCGTGCTATCTTTTACACTTGGAGGGCTCCGTAGCCCAGTTACTAGTCACACACTCTGTCCTCTGACACACACTTTACACACAAATCTGACTCAATTTTATTTTTATTTTTGTTTTATTTTTTAAAATCTGACTCCTGTTGAATGCTCATGTACAATCTGTGCTCTGTGTCTGGTCTGTCAGTGCACTCTGGAAACAATAAACACATACCTGGATGATCACAAGTAGCGGTGCTTCTGTTGTAGATGCAGTGCGATAGTGTGTCAGCGGTGTATTTTGTGTGTGTGTGTGTGTGTGTGTTTGTGTGTGTGTTTGTGCTTGTGTGTTGCAAGGCTACAGTCTCATGATCAGCAGGACTGATGACACGCCTAAAAAGCTGCTGTCACTCCTGCTGAGTGTCACCCTGACCATGATATGAGCCAGCACACACACACACACACATACACACACACACCAGCCGAGCATGAGACGAGCTCAGTGTTCACAGAGACACACACATGGGCAGACTGGCAGGCTGCACTCAGCGGTGCTGCTCGTCTCGAGATGTGCCTCAGAAACGTATTTGTGTGTGTTTTTGACACTAGTGACAGATCTGTGAGCGTCGACATGGCTGATGGAGTCAGCCTTGCCTCTGTGTCTCTGCTCTGTGCTCAGGAATGCTGCTGTCAATTAACACTTAGTTTAAAATCCACATCAACACTTTGGTTTGTAATGAAGGAGTGTGAGGCAGCAGGGCGGGGTCGTGACCTTCAGCTGGAGGAGCAACAGTCTGCAACAGCCTTTTTTCTTTTTTTTTTTTTTTTTGCACTGACAGAAAAAGCATTTATGCATTTGAAACCTGAGTATCTGTCATGAGGGTAAAAAAAAAAAAAAAGGCAATTAGAAAACCAAAAAAAATCTGAATAAAAATTACCAGAATATTAGTTCAAAGAAATACAAGAAAGAGCATTATTGTAAAAGAATTTCCAGAAAATACGCAAACAATTCCACGAAAATGAGCCACAAAATGTTTTCAAAAAATCACAAGAAAACTATGTTTATAATTTGAAAACGACATATTTTAACGTCAGATCACTGATGCTTGATCCAGATTCAACTGCTTGTGCAGTAAGTATTTACTGTAACAACCCCGAGCAAAGTCACTTCTTTCAAAAACACGGTAAAGTAACAAGGTGATGACCGAATGGAAAGAAGTGACAAGAAAATGAGCAAGAAATGTATCATATTAAATTTTTATTTAATTTAAACAATCCGAACATTAGCAAAAATAGTTGCTGGAAAATTAATAAATTATTACTGGAATCCCCCACAAAAAGGAAAGGAATTATTAAGATTGTGAAAAATTTTAAAAATAATAATATAAAAAAAAAAATCTCCTGTTTTTTTCAGAGGGTTAATGCTGTCTGTCATTTCGTTCCCAGCTCTGCTGCTTTTGTCCTCAGCCTGCTGTGGCTGCTCAGCTGTCAGCGCATCAGCGTGGTGCTGTCTGGGTTCCACCTTGCTGAAGTTCCTTTGAGCAAAACAGTCATTCCCTGCATGCCCTGACCTTTGCCCTGCTCTGAGGAGGGGGCCAGCACAAGGCAAAGTTCAAGTTGAGGATCAGCAGTGAATCATGTTACATTCACTTTCACTTATTTTCTCAATCTTTTCTTGAAATACCAGAAAAAATATAGCCATATTGTGTAGGAGCACATGAATTAATCAAAAACAAAAACAAGTGAAATTAATGTCTGAATTCAAAAGTTAGAATTTGGACTTTAATCTCAGACGTTTGAGACTGTGACTTTTTTTCCGCAGAATCCTGACTTTTCTCAGAATTCCGACTTTAATCTCAGAATTCTGCCTTTTCATTCAGAATTCTGATGTTGATCTCAGAATTAGAAGATCAATCTCAGAGCACCGTTTGTATTTTTATTTTTGCGTGGCCCTAATCCTCCTCGGCGCTGATTGTTGTCGCATGTTGCAGGAAACGGAGTGGAAGCGGTCCGTGTTCCACAGCTCTCACCTCAGATGACACATGCACATCAATACGTGTAGGTCAGGAGGTTGTTCACACAGCCGCGCTGGATTCTCCTGTGTCAGCCTCACTGCCACGGGGTCAAGAGTGTGGCCTGATTAGAGCTTGTCATAAGACCTGTCTCTCATTACACACACACTCAGGGCAAGAGGTTCACTGCAGCTCCGAGAGCAGAGCTGTCAATCTGTGTGAATGTGACATGTGCCTTCCCAGAGTCCCCCCCAGCCTGGCTTGTGCTCTACATGTATTCCTTCCGCTAATCCAAGCCACCTCACTGCAATAATCCCTGCTGTGACAAATCATTTAGAAGCATATTCAGTACTGAAACCTTCTTTTTGTTTAAAGGGATAGTTCACTTTATCCGCTCAACTTGTTAAATGAACAAAGCTGGTGTTTGATGATGTGTAGCAGAATTTATAATCATATGTACATTTTAGTTTCAGAAACTGCCACTTGTAAAGTGACGTTAAACCTTCTTTGAGTCGATTAAGGGAGTTATTTTTCAGAGTGTTAGCTGGGGGGAAGTCCAGCTCAATGGCAGCAGGCTAACAGTTAGCATTTGGAGCATCCAGCCAGTATCCAGCACTCAGTAACAATGAGAGGAAGATAGCACCACTACTGTCCTACACAACAGCTATAATAATAATAACAATATATTTTTCAAAACAGGTGAACTGTCCCTTTAAGACAAGTTTTCTGCCAGTGGGATTAGACAATGCCAATTTTCCCATGGTAAATAGAAGTAGTAGTAGTAATAATGATGACGATGATGATGATGATAATAATAATAATAATAATAATAATAATAATAATAATAAACTTTATTTATATACAATGTTGCCTGTGTGATCTTGATGGGCAGATTGTTTCACAGCTTGTTCATTCTGAACACTGCTGCCTGGATGAAGTGCATCACAGGGGTCAAGGTGGAAGACAAAAATGCATGTATGACTTTATGTAAACCAGTAGGACAGAAATGATGTGATTTAGGAGATTTTTTGAGTTGAAAAAAGTATGACCGAGTCTCAAAACACACCTGCAACAACAATAACTTCTTATTTTTGATGCTTCTTTCTAGCAGATTGCTGGATGTGTTTTAGTAAGAACACAGAGCTTATCATCGCAGCATTATCTCATCCCAGTGGCTGATTCTTAAGACTGACTTTGAGTTATGGTGGTGTATTCGTGCCACTGTGGGGAGAAAAACACTTACAGAGCCGGGGGAGGAAGGTAATATTCTGAGTAAAAAAAACTCAGAAGTTGAAAATTCTGAGATTATAAAGTCACAAATTTACGAGAAAAAACAATGAAAACTAGTTTTTCTTCTCTTGTGGGATTCAGTAAGAAGGAAATCCTGGTGGTTTAAGCCCAGAATCACAATCTCCTCCTCAGCATCTGGACTTAAGAGACGTTGCTGTGACTTGAGCCGATTCAGAAGAAAACAATCTTGTGATTCTGTTCTAAAATCAGCAGGATCTCCCTGTTCCTAAATCCCATTGCAAAGAAGAATTTGATGAGGTGATCAGCTGCAGGCCTGAGACATGGCGAGCAGCAGCAGAGGCAGTATGTGGAACCTTGGACGAAAAGTAAACAAAAAAATATTTTTCTGAATTTTTTTCTCATAAATTTGGGAGTTCTTTCTTGTAAATTTCCCACACAAATCTCAGAAATTTTGAATTACCGCTCTCCCCCAGCTCTATAACTTTTTCCCCCTAAAATGGCCTGAATATGCCCTTCATAAAATTCCTTGTTAAGACTGGGGATTTTTTTTTTCTTTGCAGTGTAAGTTCATTGTAAGATAATTAGGCCTGGTCTTCACCTACTGCGGTGGAATCTCTTGTGTCTCATATTGACTTTTGCAGGATATGATATGAGGCCCGCGTTGCGTTCCTTGTGTGTATTGTGGTTCAGCACAATACGATGCGCTGCCCTTGGAATATCTCAAACTCTCCAAGCCGACTTGCCTTGGGTGCCGTGGCTTCTCACACATAAAGGACCAAGGTGCGTATGTCCATGTTTTTGTGTTTGTGTGTGTGTCTGCGAGTGAACAAACCCACAGGGAAGGACTCGTCTGGTCGGGGGCGAGATTAAGAGGACGCGCCAAGGACTCCCATGATGCAATACGGGCCTCTTGTTGAAGAGCGTCACCAGGGGCCCGCAGGCGGAGGTTGACCCCTGAACCCCCGACAACTTCCTGGACTTCCCCTCTCATTCTCTCCCTGTGTTCTTTCCCCTATCCCCTCTCCTCGTGTGTACCTCCCCTCTGCCCTCCCCTCGTGCTCGTCTCTTCCACGCACACGGGCACCAGCGCGCGGGCAGCAGCCAAATGGCCTGCCCTCTGCTTCATATTGCTGGTGGTCAGGTTTTGTTTTTGTCTTTGACGGTTTGACTTTCCTTCACAAAGCCCAGGAGGACTCCGGTAGCCCAGGGTGGGACACACACTCGCTGCCGAGCTGAAGAGTTCCGCTCCGAGACCCCGGGCGTCTTCTCCAGCTTCTGTCAGAGCCATGATGTCATTATGAAGAGACGCAATGCCTCTTCATTACCCCTCCACCCCATACACACACACACACCCCTACCACTGCATGAACACACACACACACACACACACACACATGCTGCCCTCCTCCAAAGCTACATGAACACAATGAAAGTGTAGAATATAGTAAGGTACAGGTGTACGGCACTGTGTAATAAGTGAAACTGGAGGATTTACAGCGGCTGCTTCTTTATATCTCAAGTAGCTGTTCCCCAACAAGACACTGAGACATGGATCATGATTTTAAAGGAATAGTTCACCCAAAATACAAAAAACAAAATATTTTCCCACTTAGCACTAGTGTAATCTGTGCATCCAGATGTGTGATTTGGTGAGGTTTCCAGTCTGCCATGATCATCCCAGTACCCCGGAGCTGGATGGGTATTCCCTTGTGGAACTCTAAGCATCCAAAGTTTACATGTAGGGTTATCTCATCCCACTGGCAGATTTTTTTTTCGCTTGTTTTGAACAAAAACAGAATTTTAATTAGAGTCTAAATTCCTTGTTAAAACACCTTGTGTAATCAGTGCATCCAGATGTGTGATTTGGTGAGGTTTCCAGACTGCCATGATCATCCCAGTACCCCGGACAGGGGCGCCGTATATGGGGGAAAAGTTAGGACAATTCCAAGGGCCCTTGCCTGACAGGGGCCCCAAAAAATGGGTAAAAACTAATATAAAATTATTAAACCATCATCGAGTAAAGAGATTTTTTTTTTTTTTTTTTTCATGGGGCCCAAAATTCCTGGCGGCACCCCTGACCCCGGAGCTGGATGGGTATTCCCTTGTGGAGCTCTAACCATCCAAAGTTTGCATGTAGGGTTATCTCATCCCGCTGGCAGATTTTTTTCGCTTGTTTTGAACAAAAACAGAATTTTAATTAGAGTCTAAATTCCTTGTTAAAACTGATTTTTGTTCCCCCACGTAGCACTAGTGTAATCTGTGCATCCAGATGTGTGATTTGGTGAGGTTTCCAGTCTGCCATGATCATCCCAGTACACCGGAGCTGGCTGGGTATTCTCTTGTGGAGTTTCAAACCATCAGAAGTTTATAGGGCACTCATTGAAATACTTTGAAATTCAAAAAAACAACCCTAGACTGTTATTAGAGAACATGACAGGACTTTATTACTTATATAAAATTTTTCTAAAATTTTCATTTTGTAATAGAAAATCAAAGCCACTGAGATTGGTCAAATGCCACAATCATGTGACCTGGGATGTAGAGCGATCTTTGCTGATTGGCTGGGTGAAGACCAAATGATTATTGAACTAACTGAGACAGGGGATGGGCCTGATATGTAAAATTTCTGAAATTACCAAAAATAGTCACTTGCCCTATAAAGGGTTAAAAAAAAAAAAAAAAAAAAAAAAAACTCAGCAGCAACAACTCTCTCCAAACACAATGACACGGATGCCCAACATGATGCACAGCCATCAACAACGGAAAGTTTAGTTGGGAACTATTTCCTGCCCGAGAACACCAGGCCTGTTGGATCTACCTGCCCCTGATGAATATGAATTGGAGATGGAGAAACAGATAGAACTGTTTTTCTGTGGACTGCTGGTGTTCACCATCAAACTGAAATCAAGGCAGCCTGGGAAACAGAAACAGAAACAGCCCAGGACATCGCCATGGATTTAGAACTGCAACAGGCCAACGACATACTCGCTCACGTTCAGTATAACAGTGGCTGCCTTTGTTTAGCTCTGGTGTGGTGCTGTATGACCTTCAGTTGATTGGACCGTTGGCTGATGATTGACAGATGGTTGATCCAGTCGCCCGCTCTGTGTCTCTGTAAACGCCTGTGGCTGCAAACCCCTTGCCAAACGGTTTGAGTCCGCCAGCGCCCAGACTGTTTTGCATAGTGGAGAGCGGTTATGAAATCCCAGTGTGGCTGTGCCAGGCCAGATTTGAACCTGTGTGCACCTGGGTTTCTTAATCTAATTTGCACTTTTTTAGTCTGTTTTTAATGTGCTTTTATTGTGTTATTGCGTTATGCGTGGCTGTCTTATGTGCTGCTATGGCATCTCAATTTCCCTGCGCGGATTAATAAAGTTTCTATCTATCTATCTATCTATCTATCTATCTATCTAATCGTGTTTCCTATAAAGTAGCTCTATTTCAACTTGATCACTGCACATCTATGTATAAAATGAACTTATCAAATAAATCAAGTAGCCTTCCAGATTGTGTAATATGTTCAAGTGTAATATATTCATGTTTGTGGTGATCTCTGTGGCTTTCTGTGGCTTTGTGGGTCATGCAAAAAGTAGTGACTAAATTAATGCAAATATTTTTTTTTTTTTTTTTGTTAAGAAATTAGAGAATATATCTTAGTGACATGTCTAGATAAAAATAACCGCCTAATTAAATCGCCTCTTAGTCCAACTTTAATTAACTGTGGTATAACTAGTTGGTCAAAGGGGGTCAGTGCCCTCATGCCCTGGGCCGTCTCACACCTTGATCTGAGTCGGGGAGAACAAAGCAGCTTTGTCTGTTTCATCAAGGTTCACTTTACTAGAAAAAACGCCCTATAGAAGTGGCAGTATAGGGGCGCAGGACACCAGAGTCTTCCAATCACAGCCCCAATATTGGTAAAAATAAATAAATACATAAATGAATCCAAAAAATTCTAAAGAAAAAAACAGATTTGCGACATGAAACCGCAACGTAACCCCCAACTGAGCCTTCAGGGCGCAATCATCTTACAAAAGGGGTCGTGGTCCCACTGTATGCTGCGTGCCACGCTCCCCCCTCCCTCGGAGATACTTCATTAGCCTTGTGGCTTCACACAATGATACACTGCCCCCGCCCCCCCAAGACAGCCCGGCGGGGTCACGGGGAGGTCGTCGGACACATTAAAGGTCATGGAGGGCGCACTGAGCCAACTTGTATATGATAAACAAAGCCATAAAGCATGAGGAGACAGAGGACGACTCTGCACTCGGAGCCTCACACAAGAGTCTGGTGATCTGGTGAAGCAGCTGAAGCCATCTGACGGCTGCAGTGTACCAAGATTATTTGTCTTATTTCAAGTCAAAAATGTCTGATTTCTAGTCAAAATATCTCATTACACTTAAAATAAGACATGATCACCTCAGAAGTAACTTGTTTTTAGAAAAAGTGAAAATTCACTTGAAATAAGTGAAAATTAGCTAGAAACAAGAAACAAATTTTGCCAATGAAACAAACAAATTTTCACTTGTTTCAAGTAAATTTTCACTTGAAACAAGAGACAGTTGTCTAAAAACAAGTTACTTCTGAGGTGATCATGTCTTATTTTAAGTGTAATGAGATATTTTGACTAGGAATAAGACATTTTTGACTTGAAATAAGACAAATAATCTTGGTAAGATTTTGAGTTTTTGCAGTGTTGGAGGTTTAATCTGGGAAACTGGATTAAAATGAGGCTGTAAACCTCCGATGTGATAGCTGGGTGCCTCCTTGACGTGTTTGTCCAGTTTTTAAGACAATAATCACCGTTTATGTAAAACACGGTTTGATTTTCATTAGATACAGTTTTTTTCAATCGCTTTACCTCCTCTGTCAACTCAGAAACACTGGCATCAAAACAGTTAATCCATAGGCCTAATGAGAGGCGCTCTTCCCAAAATAACACATTTTGTTTGCAAAAGGCTCTTACCATGACAAAACATTTCAAACATGCAGCAAAAGACATTTTGTCACCGCCCAATACAACTAATCCACTCACTCACTTCATACTCAACACCAAAATGCAACACACCCTTTTCAGTCTGAGCAGGTTCAACCTCACTTTTTCCTGTGTGTATTGCAGTCATATTTTTGACAATTTGCATAGTTACATATTGTAAAGCAAGTAGCAAAATCCAATATTTCCCTCAAACAACTCAACTTCTGCCCAAATGTGTAGATTCCTTCAATCAGCTCTACTGTACTGTAACACAGCTGACAGCAGAATACAAAATACAGCTCTCAGTGTGAACAAGGTTCTCCTGTGAGCTACACATTCAAATGTGAACTTACAGTAAAGAACTGCATCCAAACTCAGAAAGACTTTGAAGTGAAATTGTACTGTATTGATGGGAAAAACTGAAATACGGTAAGTCACATACAGTATTACACAGAAAAACTCAAAGGAGTTGAAAAAAAAATACAGAATACAATTTATAGGCCCCATTTTGGTAGGTGCATACTGATTGATTGGTGAATGGTGATTGGTGGAAAGGGCAGTGATGCAGGTGCACCAGTGATTTCACAGTGATGCAGGTCATTTCTATCAGCTGTGAGCAGATGTTTTGCTTTTGACTACCACAGTGAAGTCAATGGAGTGACTTCATGAACACATTTGCAAAAGAAAACTTCTGCTGTGGTTTGGAGGTGAAGATGACGACAAAGTGGATCCCAGTTTCATTAGACTGGAAAAAGCGAATGAAAAAAAACTGTAAAAACCTTCCTGTAACTTGTCACTGCTAACTTGAGCTGCCTCGTGTCAGTAAAGCATTGATTGAATGTGAGTAACATTATGCAGAAACACAGCAACTGCACCCATTGACTTACATCGGTCCACTTGCTGTAAACAAATCCAGAGGAGAGAGCAAGACAGAGAACTGCTGGATCGACGCTCCAAAATACGGCACATTTTACCTGCTGACTGCTTTTTGCAGTGGGACTTACTTCAAAATATCTTGAGAGTCCATCGCGAATGCAAATGCATGTAAAATGAATCAATTGCTAAAGAAATGGCAGATTTGAATTTCCCAGACCTGGAAATGTCTCCTTTTGGAATTTGAATGACACTTGTGGTACTATGTGATCTCGAATTTGTGTATTAACACTGGAGTGGAGCTCAAGAGAGGGAACGGTCTCAGGAGAGAGATGAAGAGAGACACAGAGAGAGAGAGAGGGGGGGGCTACAGATGTGTGATCCAAATGCCTGCTAACCTTGGGGAGGTAGCTCCGCTCACTTCAAGTCAAATTACCCAAGGTGTCTTGCGGCGCGAAACGTCCCCCAGATAGCTCGACTTGAAGTGCTGGTTATTCTCCCCCCGCTCCGAGCGCCGCTCCGCCTCACCTTCCCCGCCACATTGGATTTAAGGGGCCTCTTTATATAACCCCCATCACCCGCGCGTGAGTCACGGCGCGGGAGGCTCAGATGGTAAAGGAGTCCCAACCGGTGGCCAAAAAGACGTGTCACTAGTAATTCCTCCCCCCCAGACCTGAGGTGTCTCCTTTCGTTGCACGGCGGGCCTCCCTGATGTGTGTGGAAGGGCGGCGCCGGGGCCCAGGCATGCCGGTAGCGGCTCGCGAACGTTAACATTAGCTCGCCGCTCATCTCAAACGGGGCCGCCGCTGTCTCGACGGCTTCCTCACGCTCGGCCGCGCACACCTTCTGTGGCTCCGCACACCGCTTGTTAGCCACGGACCCCCCCCACCCTCCCTCCTCCTCCTCCTCTACCCCGGTCCCTCTCCTCCTAGGCCTCCTCTGCCCTCTATTCTCCCTCTCTCTCTCTTTCCCTCTTTTTTCCCCTCTCCCTGCCCTCTCACTCTCTCCATCCACTCTTTCTCCAAGCCGGCGGCAGAGAAGGCCCGAGTGTCACACACACACACACACACACACACACACACACACACACACACACCTCCTATTGGCATGCACAGCTCAAAGGCCAGAGGCAGGCCTTTGACTGTCCCACTGAGGAAAAAGAGAGAAGGAACACAGAGAGAGAGAGAGAGAGAGAGAGAGAGAGAGTGCCATCAGATCACTTTCTCCGCTCCTTGTGTCTGGGCTTGCGGGGGTTGCCGCGGGCGACCCGGAGGGGGGGGGAATGCGACGCCTGCTAAGGGGGTGCTGTTCCTGGGACATGCGGCTCTGACGCTGCTGCTGCGCTGGGAGCGAGGAAGCAGCCGCTAATCTGTCTGTTCCTCTGAGGCGCAAGTCTTCCCGGAGATGAGACACCGCCGAGCATTCTGCTGCCACACACACACACACACACGCACGCACACACACACACACACTGCAGCGAGCTACAGACAAAGCCAGACATCTCTGTGACCCTCGGGGGAGACAAGGAGAAGGAAAAAGAGAGAGGAAAGGAGGAGGTCCGGAGGAGGGGAGGGGACTGAAGATTAGGGAGGTAGATGACACTGAACACACCCCGGCGGGGGGGGCAGAGGGGGCGGGGGGGGGGGGGGGGGGGGGGGGGTTTGGGGATATAAGGGAGGGGTGTGGGCAGAAGGAGAAAGGGGGACCAGGTGGGAGGGTATCCTTAACAGACCACGGGAAGAAAAATCAAAACAGGAGGTGGAAAAAAAAGCAGGTTGTGAGTGACAGGTGACAAAACTAAAAAAAAAAAAAGAGACGCTCGAGAGGAGAGGAGTTGGACTGGGACACGCCTCGTACGTGCACGTCTTCCTGAGGTTTGAGGGGGGAGGAAGGCTGTGTCTGAGGGTGAGGGGTGAGGGGTGGGGGTTAGCGGGGCGGCGGGCCGGCGTTCTTGGGGGAGCGCCGAGGATCCTTGGAGTCCTGGCACCTTATGGCATGGCCTGCAGTCAAACAGATGCTGCCCGCCTTGCCAGCCTTAAGCAGGGCACAGATGAGACCATTTAGGGGAGGGGAGGGGACGTGCCTTGTCTTCCCGAGCAGTGTGAGAGTATGTGTGTGTGTGTGAGCGAGGGGACCTGTGTGTGTGTAAAGAAAAGCGAACATGAGTTGTTTACTTAAGTTATGCTAATGTGCTTGTCTTCAGCCCGCTGTACGTTCATAAGTTATTCTGAGGGCGGTTTAATCTGGGAAACACACTGCAAAAACTCAAAATCTTACCAAGATTATTTGTCTTATTTCAAGTCAAAAATGTCTTATTACTAGTCAAAATATCTCATTACACTTAAAATAAGACATGATCACCTCAGAAGTAACTTGTTTTTAGACAATTGTCTCCTGTTTCAAGTGAAAATTTGCTTGTTTCATTGGCAAAATTTGTGTCTTGTTTCTAGCTAATTTTCACTTGTTTCAAGTGAATTTTCACTTTTTCCACTGGCAAATTTTGTCACTGAAACAAGCAAATTTTCACTTGAAACAAGAGACAACTGTCCAAAAACAAGTTACTTCTGAGGTGATCATGTCTTATTTTAAGTGTAATGAGATATTTTGACTAGAAATAAGACATTTTTGACTTGAAATAAGACAAAAAATCTTGGTAAGATTTTGCGTTTTTGCAGTGCGGGAGGAAAAAGCAGCATCACACTCTTTACACTCTTTGTTCACACGGCAAAAACTCAAAATCTTACCAAGATTATTTGTCTTATTTCAAGTCAAAAATGTCTTATTCCTAGTCAAAATATCTCATTACACTTAAAATAAGACATGATCACCTCAGAAGTAACTTGTTTTTAGACAATTGTCTCTTGTTTCAAGTGAAAATTTGCTTGTTTCATTGGAAAAATTTGTTTCTTGTTTCTAGCTAATTTTCACTTATTTCAAGTGAATTGTCACTTTTTCCACTGGCAAATTTTGCCAATGAAACAAGCAAATTTTCACTTGTTTCAAGTGAATTTTCACCTGAAACAAGTGAAAATTGTCTAAAAACAAGTGACTTCTGAGGTGATCATGTCTTATTTTAAGTGTGATGAGATATTTTGACTAGAAATAAGACATTTTTGACTTGAAATGAGACAAATAATCTTGGTAAGGTTTTGCGTTTTTGCAGTGAAAACATTTGTCGAAAACACCGAGTTGATCCTATGCCGCCGCACGCCTCGCCTCCCATTTGCCCGTCTCTCTCCACGGCTCACCGCGGCGTCGAATTGATGAAAATGTTCAAGGAAGGCAGACAGGTTAGGAAAAAAGCCACACGCGGGATCTTAACTTGGGAACGTGTGCCTCTGCTTTGGGAAAATAATGACTCTAGTGGGTGGAAGCATCAAGTAAGTGGAAGAGGAGCAGAGCCAACTCTCTTTCTCTCTCTCTGTGTGTGTGTGTCGTCTCTCCTCCATCTCTATTTTTTCAAGTGTAAGTGATAATATCCTCCCTTTTTCTACCTCTCACCGGCTTGAGTGATTTGCTAAGGCGGTGTGTGTGCGCGCGTGTCCGTGTGTACGTGTGTGTGCGCGCGTCTCACATTAGCCTTTTTCCATTAAAGCAATTTCGCCGCCCATTGTATTCCTGAAGAGGACCTGGGAAGTCACTAATGGTGCCTTGCGTCCAACGCCGGCGCGCTCGCACACACACACACACACGCCGCCCCGCGCGCGCGCCGGAGCATCTCTCAGCGCGTGCTATCATCACCTGTCGCCTGATTGCTGTAAAACACACACATTAGCATAGAATGAGACACATTATCACTCCTGATTATGGGACGCTAAGAGGTTTCACAGAAAAAAAAAAAAAAAAAAAAAAAAAAAAAGACCTCGCACCTTTTCCTCCACAATGCCTGCTGCTAGTGAGATAAATGCATGTTGCCCAACATCTCTGACGCCGCGGCAACAGCCTGAAGACTCTGCTGATGGATTTAATGGCCTCTTGTTGTTCGCGCTCATCACCGCTCGGATTTGTTGTGTCAATACTAATTTTTTAATTTCGGGCGGCGCTGTGATCCCGGTGCCACCGCCGAAGCCGAAAAAGTACGGCGAAAAAGTCCCTTTGTGGCGAATCGTCCGTGGTTTCAATGGCTTGTCACTTATTTTAGTGGGATCAAATCCAACAGGAACACACACACACACACACACACACACACACACACACACCACTGGAAATGAGAGAGGTGGCGGTGGAAGGGTTAGCAGGTGGCCTCCTCTTCCCTGGCCTCATGAGTAAAGGATGTGCTGGCCGTGTTCGGCGGAGGCGGCGAACACAAGCCGGGGGTCAAAGGTCGCCCCACCCTGCTCTCCGGCCTGTTTTCTTAAGGCCCGGGTCCCACCTCACTCATTTCAGGGGTGGAGGAGGAACCCGCAGGACGGAGGGAAGATGCTGTCATTGAGGCCGTTTGAAATATTTTCCGCCTTTCCTGTGGTTTCCGCCCGCCTGCAGCCTGGAAGAGGGAAGAGCACGTGTGGATCCCCGTATAGCCGGGCCGGGGTCACGAGGTGACGGTGCTGGAGAGACTCTGAGAACAAGACGTGCTCTGACTGGAACATCCTTGAGCTTCACGCAGAAACACAAAGCTGTGGAATTTCAAAGTTACACTCCGGCTCTGTATCCAATGCAAGGAACCTTCTTATTTAGGGGCCATTTCTAAAAGGATACAAGGATACAAGGAAGTTTATTGGTCATTATACAACGGGTTGTATAATGAAATTAAAATGTGGTTCCCTCTTGATTGATTAATTGATTGTATAGAAAATAAAATTATTAAACATGGAGGAGTGCAGATGGTGCATTTAGTTTCTCAGTAGGAAGTAGGGGAGAGTGGGGTAAATAGTGCCAATTTTTACTTGAAGTGCCTTTAAAGCGAGGGGATTACAGTAATGCCTCCAACTAAAATATGCACATATAGTTTAAGATGTTGTGCATCCCTGGGAACAATCACTTTGGATCTTATATAAACTGTCTGAGAAATATAGCTTTCGAAAAATTGTGTCATTAGAGAGAATACACTGGGGTAAATTGTGCCATTGATAATTGAAGTAAAACAGATCATTTTAATCTCACAAATGATAATGCTATATGAAAGCACAACAAATTCAATATAAAATTATTTATTTAACATTGATTTATTATTTTAACAAGATCACAGGCCACTTTTCTATAACAAGGCCGAGCGCCACATGAACACAAACCCAGAACAAAATAAAACTTCCAAAATGAGCACCTGCAAATCATCTTCATCTGAATCTGAATAGTTTTAGTGATCAAAGGTAAGAAGACAATGTACAATAACAATAAAATACAATAAAGTAATATATAGTATATAATCACAAGTTTTGCCACTGGCACAATTTACCCCAAGGCCCTTTGGCACAAATTACCCCAAGCCCACCATTTTGAAAAAAATGCATCCCCCAGCTGTTTTGAGCTAACATCATGCTAACTGTATAGACTCATGGTGTAGCTTACTAAAGTACTAAAACCTGTGTGAACTGTTTTCAAAGTTTTCTATAATTGTTCAAACACAGCAATCAAAAAACCTTGATCATGGAAATTTTACTTTGGAGGGCAAAAAAATGTTTTTTGAACTGAAATGTGCTTTTTTCTCAAGCCATGTGTCTCCCTTCTTTGCAGGATGAGTGAAATGGATGCCTCTTCAAAAATATGTGGTCACATGACCAACTTCTTCTATGGTTTCCTAGATAACAGGGGTGGCACTACTTGCCCCTTGGCACAAATTACCCCACTCTCCCCTAGGCATTTTAAGCTGTATCCAGGCACGCTATTGTGGCTGATTTTGAAGGAAGATTTTCAGATACAGATTTGTGAAGAATAAAACATCCAATGTTTTGAATTGATTTTATGTGAACATTTATACACAGTCACGTCGGCTACAGCTGTAAGGTAGCCAGTCCCGTGTTCAGATCATGGAGTACCATCTCCCAACATGTGTTTTATATTCTTCCCAGCAGCCACTTGGACATGAAGTAGCAGGTAAACACAGGAGTTACTGATGACATTGATTAAGGTTCACTTCCATTTAGGTGTAAGGGAGCCGGGGCCCTGGTGTTGCTCATGCTGCCTCTGCTCTCACTGAGGAAAGTTAGTAAAACATTTTCAGGTTGTGCATCCAAAACATGGCCTGCATTTTCCGGGGTTGAAATCAAATAGCCAATGATACAGAAAAAGGAAGAGACAGAAAAAGGGGCAGTGAGAGCGTTTGAGTTTTTGAGAGAAATCCCATAGAGGTGGGAAGCAAAATGAAGGCAGGGACAGAAATGGGGAGAGTTCTGCATAAAGAGAAGTACTAAAACACCAACTAAGAGGAAAAAAGGGATAAGAAAAAGTAGATAGTCAGTTCAGGATTTCCTTAGCACTGAATAGCTTCGTTTGCCCACCTGTCACCCCACCCAGGACACACACACACACACACACAGGCACACACACACACACACACACACACACACACACACACACACACACACAGGTCTGTGATAATGACATAATTGTCCTGGAGCACACAGCCATGCAAATAGGGAAGATGGCTTGTGTTGCCATCCGTAGGTCTCTGCCATCTATTTCCATTATTCTAATGCACTGCTACTGATGACCTGCTCTCACACAATTAACAGAGAGAGAGAGAGAGAGAGAGAGAGGGAGAGAGAGAGAGAGAGAATGTGTAGTATTTGAGAAAGACATGTCTCTGCTTCCACATGCTCCTCTGACCAGCTCTAGCTGTACAACATATGCTAACTTTTCCTCTCCCTCTCGTTTTCCGTCTTTCCGTCATCACTGGCTGGACTTTTGGAGTTTTAGCAGCTTTTGAAGTAGCGGGTATTAATATTAATGGAAAGACAAATGTGTCATGTGTGTAAAAATCCCCCCACACTTTGCCATTCTTTCATCTGCATCTTTTTTTTTCTGCATCTCTCTTTGCCCCCCCCCCCACCTTGTTTTCTCTGTGTCTGTGTGTGTGTGTGTACGCGTGCATGCATGTGCGATCTTGGGAGAATGGGCTGTTGATTCTGGTCTGTTCTTTGGCTCCCCGTCTCGCGGTCTTGGCCCAGGTTTGATCCCTGTGATTGGATCGGGGGGCTTTTGTGATGGCTGATGGGACAGATTTAAGCCAAGTGGCACACAGCGAGCGCGCTCCATGGCGGGCAGATGGACGGAGAGTGAAAGAGCTGTGATTTCTCATTGTGTCCCGCCGTCTTTTGGGGTGCGTCTGATACCCCCAGAGCACGTCCTTCATCCAAGAGCTCTATTCTCCAATCAGTGGCCGCCGCTTCCCGGGTCCAGCGACACGCCTCTCCAAGATTTCATCTCTGTATCAGAACACAACTGGGTTGTAAGCCGCTTAGGGAAGAATAATGCACGGCAAGATATAGCTGCTCGTTCTTGTTCAAGGCTCTGTCGGCACAGGGCACGGCAACCACTTTTTAAAGGACCAGACCAGTGATTCTGCACGTTTGGCATAACATCTACAAAATGTATACACGCCATGTTTCTGCTGATCTTTTCCCAAAGCAATCAGTCATATTTTATAACTCTGATTTCATTTTTCCTCCCTTTTATCCAGCCATTGGTCTCCATTCATTCCACTATGATATGAAAATGAGCTTTCAGAGACTTCAAGCTTTCTTCACACCAGTATTCCATCACCGTAATAAAGTCGTGCACATTAGTTTTCCTACAAGCAGCAGCACTGTTGTGTTTTAATGACTTGAAATTGGCCGGAGTGAAACGCTCCCTCCGCCAGGGAAAATAGCAGAGTTGTGGACTCGAGTCACATGACTTGGACTCGAGTCAGACTCGAGTCATAATTTTGATGACTTTAGACTCGACTTGACAAAATGTAAAGAGACTTGCAACTCGACTTGGACTTTAACATCAAGGACTCGTGACTTCACTTGGACTTGAGCCTTTTGACTTGGAAAGACTCCCTCCCTCTATTTTTAACACGGAATTTAATAGCAAATGCATCGGCACGGCACGAGCCAAAAGGCAGAGAAACTTTCCAGTCTACAGCAGCACACTGACATAGATTGTGTAACAAAGCGAAGAGTTGCCACTCCGCTGTATTTTCACTGACTAACAGCAGCACACTGGCTTAGCTTGTCTATTCAGAGAAGATGTATCGCTTCGTCTTATTTTTCAATCTATGTTATCACATGCATACTACTGCTCATTCATTGGTAGTTGAATTGTTAGGTCTGTTTGATAAGTAATTTACATTACTTACATTACTTAATTTACATTAATTACATTACATTACCAGACGGTGATTCTGCTTTACAATTTGATTTTATGACTGCAGGATCAAAAAGGTTTTCCCAGGTAGTGTGTTTTGTTAAATTAGAAGACAGTAACAAAATAAGAATGGAGTTTTTATAAATAAATACAGATTTTAAAAGCATACATGATATGTTTATTACTCTGTTGTTAAAAGGACTCGAAAGGACTTGAAACTCAAACTGTAGGACTTGGGACTTGAGACTTGTCAGTCTTGACTCGGGACTTGTCTGTCTTGACTTGGGACTTGACTTGGGACTTGAGGGCAAAGACTTGAGACTTACTTGTGACTTGCAAAACAATGACTTGGTCCCACCTCTGGAAAATAGTCCCTGGAGAGACGTTTGCTTTCCACACACAGTTATCAGCTCTGTGGTTTATGAATGGTGGCAACTTTCTAGATGCAGAAGCAGAACATGATAAGGTGGGTGTTTCAACCAAACATTCAAAACTGAAAATCAGAGTTTTGTGGAAAAAGTACCCTGTTATTTTTGTTCTGTCGTGAATTTGAAAATTGTTTTAATAGCACACGCCAGGAAAAAAAATGGTCCCTTAAAAATAGTCCCTTTAACAGGAAGAAAAAATACGAAACAAGCTCAGCGAGACTAACAGAGTGGAGTGGCTATGGAAATGGTTGCAGTGAAACGGTCCCTCCGCCAGGGAAAGTAGTCCCCGGCTTTACACAGCCAATTATTAATTATATAACTTTGTTAGCTGCAAAAGCATAACATTATAAGGCGGGTGTTTCAACCAAAAAATCTAATTTGAAACTCAAGAGATGCTGATTATTTGTGAAATCCTTGGTAGCCCCGCATGATTTGGAAACTGGTTTGTTGTGATGTGGCTAAATTGCAGTAAATGTAGAATCACTGGTATGTTTTTGGTTGTTGTTTGTGTTGTCTTGTTTGTGTGGTGTGTTTTTTTTTTTGTAATATACTGTAATGTAAAGATAATTGTGTTGGGTGTGGACTCCAGGAAGAATAGCAATGGCCTTCGCCAAAGCTAATGGAGATCCAAATAACGATAAAGATAAAAATGATCACTTAAAGATGACACATCGTTTCAAGAGGGAGACTTAGCCCAGATGTGGTAACTGATCCTGATGTGTCACATAAAATTAAAAAGGACTTTTATTTATTTTTTTATTTTCAGTCTCCCTGAGTGCATTTGCAGCCGTGCTTGCCAGTGAGCGCCGCATCTTCTTCGAAAACGAAAAAGTCACGGCGATACAACGCACCAACGCAATTTTAAAGAACGCGCTTGCTGTCGAAATGAAGTCAGTGGAGCAGTGTGTTTACAGTTGTGTCCAGCTGTTGATAATGAGGTTGTATACTGGAGAGATTTGGGAAAAAAAAAAAAAAAACAGATGCCCAAATTGTCTGTTTAAACATATCCCAAAACCGATTAAAATGACACTGAGGGGTTAAAGCGCTGAAGTTCATGCAGATCATATTTAACCTCGTACCTCTGGAGCCGCCCAGTGTCCCCATCCCTGGAGCTTAATGTCAATGGGATTTACACCGCAAGTGTGTGTAATAGTTATGTGACCCAATACTTGTCAGTCGCATACGTATTGCGAGTGTGTTTGGGTGAGTGTGCCGATTACAGCAGATTACTTACACCCATGGAAAAAACAGGCATTAGTTCCCAATAAGAACTGCTTAAGGCCTAAAAACGTCCAAAAAAATCCTAATCACAGGGGGCGAGGGGAACATCTCTCCCCGCATCACGCAAACACCCACTTTCACCATTACACGTTCAAAAGAGGTAAATACCCCCGTGCCCCGCCCTTCTCCGCGTCCGTCCCCCGGCCGCCGCCCCTCCCCGAAACGAGCGCACACTGAACGGTCGGCCGCGGTGCTTAACTGCTCCTCTGATCTGGACATTAGCAAAGGGGGGCTTTGCGGTTTTATTTTGCGGGGGGGAATTGTGTGAAAGGGTTTCAGATCCCCAAAAAAAAGGCAAAAAAAAAAGCCTGGCGTGACTGAGTTGTAGCCAGGAAGGGTGGACAAAATCCTCTCCACCCTCCACCCTCCACCCTCTGTCTAGGACTTATTTAGGCAGAACCTTTTGTCCCCTGTTCTGAGCAATGAGACACAAGAGAGAGAGAGAGAGAGAGAGAGAGAGAGAGAGAGGGAGAGAGAGGTGTAGCATGGCGTCCATGGCGCTCTGTACGTTAGGGCTGAGTGATCTACTTAGACGGGCCACGGCAGGCCTGGCCAGCAGAAGCCAGATAGATGCCTGAGCAGGCTGGCCGAGGACCAGGCCCCCCCGTTAAATCTGCTACTATGGCTAATCTCTAATCTGGAGATTTACTCTATCTGTCCCCCTCTCTCTCTCTCTTTCTCCTCCTCTATCCCTCTCTCTCTCTCTCCCTTCCTACGTCTCCACATCTATAAATGGAGCAATCTGTGAGTATTTCAAAAACGCATTCATCTCCAAAATATGTTATTAAAGACGGTCTAATTCCACGCACCTCCCTCCGCTCCCCTACCCCGAACCGACACCGACCCCCCCCGCCCGCCTCCCTCCCCGACGCACACTCCCAATTTTTTGCAGATGGTCACATAATGCACAATCAGCCAAACAAGACAGCTGATTTTTAGGGTGGAATGTTGGACTCCCCCTCTCCCTTGGAGGGCATCCTTGGTGGACACGCGAGCAGAAGCCACGAGCTGTGCGCCAGCGACCGGCACGTCACATCCAACCCTGAATCTTTCTCGAAATGGACCCCGTCCCGGAGCGGGGGCCGGGCTGGTGGGGTTGGGTGTGGGGGGCTGAAGTTGAAGCAGCAGATAGCAGAGCCGTGTGGCGGTGCAACTCTCAGGTGATTGGTGCGTTTTTCCGTGTCTCTGCGGCCGCTCGCGTTGACAAATCTTTGGCCTCGTCACGCGCTTTTTAGTCCTCTGTCTGATAAAAGCGGCACTATCAACAAGCGTCCCCTCCCCCCCCCCCCCCCCCCCCCAAAAGCACTCAACACATGGCAGCCTTGAATCTTGCATGATGAAGACATGATGTGTCATAATAATTAGGCGGCTGGACAAAGGACCTGCTGTTTAACATGGAAATTTATGCGGCCCCCAGCATTTTCGTATGAAGCTAAATTCTAGCACCTTCCTCTTTTTTTTTTTTTTTGTCCCCTCCCCCTTTTTTCCTCCCGTTCCCGGATTCACCGTCCCGCCGAGTGCGGCGCGAACGTTCACTGACACTATAATGCGGCGCGGGTCAAGAGAGGAAGGGTCCCGCCGAATGTGCATCTTCTCTCTTCTTCGTCGCCCCCCCCCCTCCGAAAAAACAATGCGTCCCTCCACCCCCCCCACCCCCCCTCGTTCCCACTCCCCCATACTTAGGCCCTCACAGCAATTACGCCCAATCACGGAGCCTCAATAGGAAACTACCAGGGCTTGTTTGTGCCTCTGCGGTCATTAAGAGGGGGGCGAAGAAAGGAATTAATGACTTAATTGAGGAGGAGAGAAAAGGGGGAAATCACACAGACTCCGGGAGCTGAAGGGAAGAGCATGAATGGGGCGCCTGGAACGCTCCTGGAGCAGGGGATTGTGGGATTGCTGAAGTGTGTCAAGATTTTGGTCGTCCTCCAGAGCAGATGGCGGCTCGTCGTTCGCATACCATCTATTCTCCTCTTTGTCAAACCCAGAACGGCTCCTTTTGTTCCTCCCCGCTGCTTTGATGCAAAAGTTCATAGGCGGCGGAAAAAAAAAAAAAAAAGAAAAAAAAAGAAAAAGACATAACAATTCTGCAACATTGGTCCGGTTTACTCCAGATCAACAGTCTCTCTCTCTCTCTCTCTCTCTCGCTCGCTCGCCCGCTCCCTCTCCTAAAGTTTTGACCAAATCAGAAAGGATGCTGTGTCTCCAGTGTTGGTGCGCTGAAGCCAGCCTTGGCACGTCGCGATTCATTCCTCTCTAATGTGGCAGGGTCCCTCCACTGCCAAGCCGCCGCTCCCCGCTCCACAGCCTCCTGATTACTGTGGATAAACAAGCAGGAGATCCCCCTCCTCTCCTCCATCCGCACCAACTGAGACTTGAGAGATACGCTACCTCCAGGAAATTCTGGCGGCGCCCGCTCTCTCTCTCTCCCCCCAGTTTCTCCTCGCATCCAAGATTTCAGCCTGATAAAGTAATCAGGAGGAAAGTGGAAAACAGCTTGCCGACAATTCAGCACTGTCCACATCCCTCCGCGCCCCCCCACCCCATCCCATCACCACCCGCCCCCTTTGATCGGCGCATAAAAGAATGTGAAACAAGGAAGGACATGGCACTGTTTAGCCCCGAGGTCTACGGAGCAGATAATAGGAAGTTTGGGGCCACTTTAAACATGCACCCTTTTTTCTTTCATGTGCCTTGATTCCCCGGAAGCGTTTTCTTCTGTAAACACGGACTGTTGATATACAGCAAAAAAAAAAAAAAAAAAAAAAAGCACAACGGAGGCTTAGTTGGAAAAATGGCGAGCACCTTTTGCGGGGCTGAATAATTAATGTATGCTAATGCTAACAATGTATTAGTTATTCAAATGTGATCCTTTTAGACAACAGCAGTGTTTACCCCCTATTACTCCCTCTGATCGTCCACTCCAAAAGTGAGGGGGCGCGCATGAAAGAGAAGAAAGCGAGGGAAGGGAGGAAAAAGACGAGTGCGGGTGACACCGGCAGACACCAGCCGACACAACAAAGGGACGCGGCCGGATTAGCATGACAGAGAATGCTGCGCGCCTCGCACATTAATGCGGCGACGTGAACTGTATGCGCGCGCGGCCCTCGGGGGCCCGATGCAATATGCATCTCCTCTGCCTCCTCCTTCATTCTGTCTCCTTTCACGTCGCTCCGTCCTCCCCTCCGTTATTTATTTTTTTTTCCCTTTTACATTTTCTCGCCGCTCTCTGTGTTGTGTGTGCTCGTCTTTTCTCCCTTTCCTTCTCTTTCCCACCCCTCTGCTCTTTCTCAGTAGACGTCTGAAGGGCCCTTCAGCGCACAGGAGATGGGGACCAGTCTTCCCCGGGGCAGGGGCCAGTAGAGGAGAGCGCAGGGCCCCCTGTCTGGAGGATGGAGGGATGGATAGGCTGGTTGTGTGTCTGAATGTTGGGAGATGCCCTGAAGAGGAGGGCCTCCCATTGATGGATTAAGGACCAGGTTTGGCTGTACTTGAGAACTGTGGTGCTCTGTCTCAGGAGGTGAGGCTGGAGAGCCAGGTCACACATTAGCATTTGTTTTGTTTTGAGCTCGGCTGTCCCAGAGTCCGTTACTCCGTTGCGTCACTCGCAACCAGGCATGTAATGGAGGAGTCCACCTTCGTGTTCGCAGGAAAGAATTCACTCAAACTAAGGATCCTGTAATATCAAACTATGGCCAGGTATATGAGGAGAGAGTGTTTTAAATGAAAAAACATCAAACTGTGACAGGCCTTCCAAATTCGGGTGCAAACAGGTTCAAGTTTTCAGTTTTCATCTCAACGGACCATACCGGTCACTGCAAAAACTCAAAATCTTACCAAGATTATTTGTCTTATTTCAAGTCAAAAATGTCTTATTACTAGTCAAAATATCTCATTACACTTAAAATAAGACATGGTCAATTGTCTCTTGTTTCAAGTGAAAATTTGCTTGTTTCATTGGCAAAATTTGTTTCTTGTTTCTAGCTAATTTTCACTTATTTCAAGTGAATTTTCACTTTTTCCACTGGCAAATTTTGCCAATGAAACAAGCAAATTTTCACTTGAAACAAGTGAAAATTGTCTAAAAACAAGTTACTTCTGAGGTGATCATGTCTTATTTTAAGTGTAATGAGATATTTTGACTAGAAATAAGACATTTTTGACTTGAAATAAGACAAATAATCTTGGTAAGATTTTGCGTTTTTGCAGTGAGGAGTCCATCTTCGTGTTAGCAGGAAAGAATTCACTCACATTTTTTTTATTTTAACCCCAATCTAAATCTCTGTTTATGTCTGTAATATCAAACTATGGTCAGGTATATGAGGAGAGAGTGTATAAATGAAAAAACATCAAACTGTGACAGGCCTTCAAAATTTGGTTCAAGGTTTCAGACAGGCCCATCTCAAAGGACCATACCAGTAATTTTTCATATCTAGTGTGTTTCCATTCATTCCACTATGATAGGAAAATGAACTTTTAGAGACTTCAGACTTTCTTCACTCCAGTATTCCATCACTGTAATGAAGTTGTCCACATTAGTTTTCCTAAAAGCAGCAGCACTGTTGAGTTTTGATGACGTAAAATTGGTGAAACGCTCCCTCCGCCAGGGAAAATAGTCCCTGGAGAGACGTCTGCTTTCCACACACTGTTATCATCTCTGTGGTTTATGAATGGTGGCAACTTTCTAGATACAGACGCAGAACATGATAAGGTTTTGTGGAAAAAGTACCCTGTTATTTTTGTTCTGTCGTGAATTTGAAAATTGTTTTAATAGCACACGCCAGGAAAAAAAAAAAGAGTTTCCTTAAAAATAGTCCCTTTAACAGGAAGAAGAAATACGAAACAAGCTCAGCGAGACTAACAGAGTGTGTTGCATCAACTCTCCAGTTAGACCTCAGAAATCCTGCCATCATCTGTCCCGCATTTGTTTGGATTTTCAAGACATCCGCGTCATAAATTTGATCGTCCGTGAGAGAGGTGGCTGCATTGGTCCCGAAACCTTCAAAATAAGTGAGAATGGTTGGAATCTCAAATTTAGCAGGCAAACCAATGCCAGAGGTCACTTGGGACGGGGCAGCAGCTTTTAGTGGATCGTGTCCCGTCCAAGAGAGAAACATGCACATAACATCTTAGTTTTAAACATCTGAAATCACAGACTTTGACAGAGGTGATTATGTGAAAAACCCCATAGATTTTCCCCACAGAGAAGATGCATTGACACGGAACTCCATATTTGGGCAACAGTTTGCACGGCACGTTGCGTGCAAGTTCTGAGGCCCATACAAACACATCAAAATACGTGTATGAATAACACATGAGGCGGTGACTGAGTGGCTGATGGTGATTCAGTGGTCACATTTTCTGCTTTTCAAGGGTCTTTAGAACATATTTTCAAGCCAACTCCCGTCCGCGATTCGCTTTCATTTGCCAGTCAGAGGTGGTACGCCCGCCTGAAGCAAGCTCCTCAAGGTGATCCAGACTGGGAATGTCTTTGAGCCCCCCTGAAGCGAGCTCTGTCTGCACCAAAGATCACCGTGTCCCTGCCACGCACGCAGGGGCTCATCACAGAGAGGCGCAATTAAGGTGTTTCCAATTTCCACCTTAAAACAAAAGCCACGCGATGAGGGAGCCACGGCTTCACCATTACCCATAATCACCACTAACTTCACACGTTGTCACCCAACAGCATAAAAGGTCAAAAATGCAACGCTGACCTTTTTTTTTTTTTTTTTTTGTAAAAGTTACGCGCCACTCAAGGACAACAAAAAAAAAATACCACTTGGGGCCGTGAAACAAAGTCATTTAAACAGTGAACGCTATAGCCCCCATCCTCAATTTCCCCATTTGATAATGATATCAGTAATAGAGTCTTTTGTTTGATAATGAGAGGTGCTTTTTCTGATAGGGAATAATAATAGACGGCTATTACAGTTTCATCTGTTAGGACTGAATGAATAACAATACTCCATGCAATATTCAGCATCGCGCTAAAACACACACATATGTCTGTAATTGTGGGGTTGTTTAAGTGGCCGGCCACCCGGGTCAGGCAGCACTGAGAGGAACCCCAAGGTCCTTGGAGTTATTGTTATGAGGGGTAACAATGAAGTCCATTTGGAGTGTTAATCATATGCTTTCATCCAGCAATGAAGTCCAGGCTATATTCACCCTTTGTTGAGACTGTTTTGATGCTAATTGTACGGTGGAATAATAAATAATTTAAGGACACGGAGCTCTCCGCGTGTGGTTTAAGAGAACATGTTTGCTGTGCTGAGAGAGACCGGCAGCTATAATGGGTGACTCAGGCTTCACTGTTTACAAAAAGTTGGAGCGGTCAAGATCACAATTCACCAAGTCAATTATGATAGAAATGCGGGAGCTGACGACCGACTCAGGGAATCCCCAAGTTTCGAAAAGTAGAAGCAACTCAAGTTGGCTAAAATATGTTAATATGACATGCACTGATTTGACACTGCAATTTATTTTGAAGTGTTAACAGCCCATACCAGTTTAGTTCATCTCCTACAATTTACCTACATCTCGCATAGAAAAAAACAAAAAAAGGCAAATCATTCACATGTACCAGAGATTTCACTGCATATCATCAAAATCCTTCCAAAGGATGAAATTAGACTTGAATTTAGACTTTCTGGTTGAAACGCCCACCTGATAATGTTCTGATAACTGTCTGTATCAAGCAAATGTTTCCCCGGGGACTATTTTCCCTGGCGGAGGGACCATTTCACTGCACCCAGTTTCAAGTCATCAGAACTCAACAGGGCTGCTGCTTTTAGGAAAACTAATTTGGAGAACTTTATTACAGTGATGGAATACTGGTGTGAAGAAAGTCTGAAGTCTGAAAGTTCATTTTCATATCATAGTGGAATGAATGGAAATCAATGGCTGGATAAAAGGGGGAACAGCTGATATGGGAGTTTTCAAATATGAGCAATAACATGAACAATATATATTTGTAGATATTATGCTGAGCATGCAGAATCACTGGTAATACCTGATATTTCTAACAAGTGGATCCGCTTATTGTTTCAGTTTTAAATGCTCATCAGGTGTGACAGCAATCTGTGTCTCCAAGTGAATGCAAATCGGCGATTCTTGTTGGGTCTTCATCCTGCACTGCAAAAACGCAAAATCTTACCAAGATTATTTGTCTTATTTCAAGTCAAAAATGTCTTATTTCTTGTCAAAATATCTCATTACACTTAAAATAAGACATGATCACCTCAGAAGTAACTTGTTTTTACACAATTTTCACTTGTTTCAAGTGAAAATTCACTTGAAACAAGTGAACATTTGCTTGTTTCATTGGCAAAATTTGCCAGTGGAAAAAGTGAAAATTCACTTGAAATAAGAAAGAAGAAGAAGAACAAGAAACAGATTTTGCCAATGAAACAAGCAAATTTTCACTTGAAAAAAGAGACAATTGTCTAAAAACAAGTTACTTCTGAGGTGATCATGTCTTATTTTAAGTGTAATGAGATATTTTGACTAGGAATAAGACATTTTTGACTTGAAATAAGACAAATAATCTTGGTAAGATTTGGAGTTTTTGCAGTGATGAGACTTGGAGTTCTAAAACACAACTGCTTGCTTGCTATATTATAGATATGACACAAAACATGCAAAGTCATTTAACCAAACCGTCTCTGTTCTTTACAACCTGTGAGAGTGGGGGAGAACTCTGCGAAAGAAGAAAAATGTGCAACAAAATGACAACTCTGTGCCGCTCTTCGCCGCCTGCCAACTTCAATGACTCCAGCTGCAACTGCCAAAACACTGATTCACTATCTGACAAAACCGGATGATGACAAAAAGCACATTCTTAACTCAAAACATTGTGCCGATGCTTGAGATAGAATTTCTCTCCTTTGTGGGATGGATGATAATAGGTGAAAACAAAGAAGCGGGGTGTAAAATGCTTCAGCTGAGCGTGATTACAGCTGTGGCCATCATTAGGCAGCCTCTTTAATGTAATTGATGGAGTGGATTCTCATAGCAGACCTCAATAGACTGGGCAGGGTCTCCTCATTTATTTGGACTCATCTGCATTTGCTCTGGTGTGTGTGTATGTGTGTGTGTGTGTGTGTGTATGTGTGTTTGTATGTGTATGTGTGCATGCAGGCACGAGGTAGAGCCAGAGTGTGCAATAATTACGACTTCACACTCTTCAGACACTTAGAGAAAAGAGCAAAACAAAGCACAGTAATCAGTGTGTGTGTGTATGCGTGTGTGTGTGTGTGTGTGTGTGTGTGTGTGTGTGTATGTTAGCCAGAATGTGTAGTTTTGCTAAGTGCAATTGTGCAAATCTGCTCCCAGTGTCTGCATATGTGTGTGTGTGTGCATGCAGACGCTTGTGTGAACATGTGCGTATGTGTGCAGCTACTGTGCACAAGTGAGTCCCATAAGTGTGTGTGTTGTGTGTGTGTGTGTGTGTGAGAGAGAGAGAGTGAGAGACACTGTTTGCATTCGCTCAAGGATCCTGACCCTTCTGAAATGACACGTTTTCTCTATCTACCCCCTCCTTTCCCCACACATTAGGTGCTTACAAAAGACAGAGCACTAATGCATCATCTAATTGGCCTAGGCTCCTGCCTCTGCCTCTCCCTCCATCACTCTATTAGCTCAGTAATTACCCATATGCCTCGGCGAGGCGGGCGTCCAGATAATGGCCGCCTCAAGGGCCCTTGAGCGCGGCAGAGAGAGGCCGCAGTCTGTCGCCGCGGGAACACAGCGAGCTCTCCAAACTATCCCAGTGCCGCACTGCGCGGGGAGGAAAACACAATGGGGAAGGAGTTTGGCAACTTCAACCCCCTCCCTCCCGTATCCCCGACCCACCCCCCTCCCCCTCAAAGACACAACAAAAAAAAAAAAAAAAAAGAAAGTTATGAGTTGAGGGAGTGGAGATGCAAATTGGGAGCGGTGCAATTTGGATGCTGTGTGCTGGGCTAATGTGTGCATATGCAAGAGCATCCCAAACACACTCATCAACTTCTCCGCCTTTTCTCGGTATCTGTGAGGTTGTCGCGTCAATCTGTTTGCCTTATTTTCCCTCCTCCCACTCTCTCTCTCTCTCTCTCTCTCTCGTTCTCAATCTCCTTCTCCCCTAACCAAATCTCTCTCTCGCCCTCACATCCGCTGAACACGGAGCGCGTAATTCTCCCAACTTCGGTCTTGAGCCTCTTAATTGAAATCGCATAATCTTCCACAGAATAGGATTGAGCGCCCTCATCTCATGCCCAAAAAAAAAAAAAAAAAAAAAAGACTACAATAAAGAGCTTCTTAAATAATTCCCCCACTCGCGGCGGGCATATAATATGGATTACCGAGTGCTCTCTCTCTTGCTCTCTCCTCCTCCCTCCCTCCAATCTGGGATATGGTCTCATCCCCTCCATCCTACCCAAGGCAGATTTTGCGATACTCAAGCCGACCAACGCGGCATTATCTGTTTTTAAAATCAGATAAATATATAAATAAAGCGTCCGGCGGTAATGCTAATATATGTCCTAAGAGGGGCCTAAGGCTTCAGATCTGGGGACTTAATCTGGGTTTTGGGGAGGTATCTTCCCTCGGCCGTTCAGAGCTTTGCGAGATCACTGTCAGTCCTGGGCCGGCCTGAATTATCTTTGCGTATTGTGTTAATCTGTTGGCATGCAGATTGTGGTGGACTAAGGTTCAAGTGGGGGGGATTAGAGGAGATCGGAGCAAAGCTGATGCAGGCAGCCTTCTCGAAAAAAAAAAAAAAAAAAAAAAAAAAAGGGCCCATGCATTCAGGGCCCTCGGTGGGTTTTTCGCGCTGACCAAAGGGACCGCTGAAGCGTGGTCTCCATCGCTCCCTCTCTCTCTCTCTCTCTCTCTCTCTCTTTCCCCCACTCTTGCTCTCTCTTTCTCTCTCACACACACACACAGACACAAACACATACACATATACACACAAATAGCCTCTCCATTCCTGATAATTCCCCTCTTAAAATCTCCCCCCAGACCAACTGCTGCGAGTGCAGGACCCAAAATGCACCAAAAGCCAGTGGCCAAGCCCACTCCACAAATCCCAAAACCTTTTAGAGCTACTTGACAGAGAGAAATCCATCTGGAGAGGATATCCACTCTCCATTACTTAGAGACTAATATCTAGTTTTAACCAAACCGTATTTATTTACATCATAACACCCAAATAAAGCATTTTTTTAACTCCGTCGGTAATGCCTTATCAAGATGTTCCAGCACGCAGCCGGAACACGGGCAAGGTTTGGAACTTTTGTTAATTGTTCGCTGTCCGTTCAATAACCCAACACTTTATGTCGGACTCTCCGTGATTATCTCTGGAGAGTGATAAAATCACTTCAGGTAAATGAGTGATTGGACTGGAGGGCCGCTGAAGTACAACTTAGCAGTCCTTTAGCAGCTTCTGTTTGCTAAATGGAGCCATGGAGTTGGGAGGATGAGGAGGCTGGAGGGGTCAGAGGAGTCCATATGGACCGGCGATTGGACGACTCTCCGAGGGACGAGCAGCCAATCACGTTCTCTACGAATCCTCGACCCCGCGACCCGGAGATCCAACGGCGAGAGCCGGGATTTCGTTTCCACCAATCACTTGGCTTCGATGACAGCTAATTGAACAATTCTAATCTCTCGAATCGTTTTATTTGGTTTAAGTTCTCGGTGACAGAAATAACAGTGTTGGAGGTGCACTTGTCTTTATGGAAATGGAGGAAGGAAAAAAAAATAATTTCTGTGCAGATCATTGTTGGATACTCCAGGCCAAAGCGACTGTTTTCAGTCTCAGGGAGAAGACAAAACAAGAATCGCCCATTCGCTTTCACCAGGAGGAACAACAGACAAGCATTTAAAACTGAACTTTGAAACAACACATTAGCAATATTAGATACTCAAGGACCAGGGATTATGTACTTCATATTTCTGCAAATCTTCTCCTAAAGCAAGCTGTTGTTTGATCATTTTTCCTCCCTTTTATCCAGCCATGGGTTTCCATCCATTCCTCTATGATATGAAAATGAACAGAGACCTTCTTCACACCAGTATTCCATCACCATAATAAAGTCCTCCACATTAGTTTTCCTAAAAGCAGCAGCACTGTTTGATAATTTATGAATGTTGATGACTTTGTTTGCCGCAGAAGCAGAACATTATGTGGTTGGTGTTTCAATCAAAAATTCAAATGGAGGGATTTTGATTATATGTGGTGAAATCTTGAGTACCCCTGCATGATTTGCAGAATGGTTTGTTGTAATGTAAAATGTGTGGAAATTGTAGTCAATGAGCCAGACATTCAAAAGCACAGGTATGGCCCTGTAATCTGTGCTGTCCTTCAGAACAGCAGAAGCTGAAGACGACACTCCAAGTGAAGCTGTGCTCATGAGCCGGTCCGCTAAAGCAAGACACCAAAACAGACAGAGACAGAGGGACTCTCATGGTTTCGTTTAGCTCAACCAACCAAAAAGAACGTCTTTGCTCGGGCTCCGCGGCTCCCGATTCGCCTTTATTATGGCCAGAATCTTCTGCGAGCTTTTTTTCTGCCTGCGTTGATAAGATTAATAGGTCTCTAATGTGGAAATGGCTCAGTCAGGGAGCAAGGAGACCAAAAAATTTTAATTAAGGAGCGAATGCCTTTATTTCCTCTCCTCCCTTCCCTCGTACTCTTTGGCCCCTTAAATGATCTTCCGGTGAAGACGTCCACTCGGGCCGTTTTGTCATCCCTCCAATTAAAACATGGGCTAGTGGAGCGTCAGGGAAGGTCGCCGGCTCATTCCTTACAACAACACTGCGTTTGTGATCCATGAGTGAACAATAAGGACGCTAATCAAGTCTGATTAGCAGCGACCACGGACTCCTTGATTGATTCTTGTCAGATTTTTTTTTTTCTGCTGATGTAATTGGTTTCAGCTTTGGATCCCCTTCACGTTGCTGCTGCGCTCTCTGCACACACACTGGACTCATCCCTGCTGCTCAGAAACAAGATATCCATCTGTGCTTTGTTATTTGTGTCAGTTACTCTACTTCATATTCTTTATTACCACCTACGCTGCAAAAAGTCAAAATCTTACCAAGATTATTTGTCCTATTTCAAGTAAAAATGTCTTATTTCTAGTCAAAATATCTCATTACACTTAAAATAAGACATGATCAGCTCAGAAACAACTTGTCTTTAGACAATTTTCACCTGTTTCAAGACATGAGCTGATCATGTCTTATTTTAAGTGTAATGAGATATTTTGACTAGAAATAAGACATCTTTACTTGAAAAAAGACAAATAATCTTGGTAAGATTTTGACTTTTTGCAGTGTATTAATGATCACTTTTTTTTTTTTTTTTTTTTTTTAGATAAATGCTTCCGATAGAAACAAACAAGCAAAAAACTGTGGGGGGAAATTGAGGCAAATATTTCTTGTGTGGCAGGGAAGTTACCACACGCACAAAAAAAAGCTTGATTAGCATTCATGTCAAACAATTAATGCAGGAGTATTCATAAAGGGAAGGATCTTATTAGCCAGAGAGAAGGAGAACGAGACGGACCATTTCTCTGCTGCTTAAGCCTCAGGATTACTCAACCTTTGGTGGCGGAGGGGAACAATGTGGCTTTTAAAAACCCATTCTGGAGGAAGCGTCTGCTTGACAATTATACGCCTCTAAGCTGTTTAATAGGTGGTTGGGAGAGGTCTTTAAGATCCTCACTCGCAACTAACGATCTGGGCCGAGGAGTGTGTGTGTGTGTGTGTGTGTGTGTGTGGTGTGTGTACGAGAGGGTTTTAGGAAATGCCCGGTACAAGAAAGGGAGAAAGGGCAGAGGGAGAGAGAGAGTTTTAAGCCTGCTAAGCAGATCAGTTTCTTTGTGTGCGGTCAACAGAGGCACTTGAAACTTTTCCTGAGCCCCGGCCGTCTGAGCTAATTCTTCCTTTTTTTTTTTTTTTTTTTTGCATTTTCTTTTGTGTTGAGACTAGGAAGAGATTGAAGAAGGGCATTTATGAAATACTTAGCTCTTTGCAAAGCTGTTTTTTTTTTTTTTTTGTCTCTACACTTGTCGGACTATTTTGTTGCAAAAATGTTACATATCTAGGGATGAGTGTGGGATCATGCAAATATGACATATGGAGCATGTGATGGTTAATGTTATTCACAGGCCTTCCAAGAAGTGACACCCAAAATTAACAGATTGTCGGCCACCACCGCCCTGCTCCCCCACCTCCCGCACACACACACACACACACACACACACACAAACACGCACACACACACTACATGCGACTGTTTCTGACCCCTTTTGACTCCTTAAAGCAGCCTGTTTGTGTTTACAGATTGATTAAAAAAGGAACAGTCAATAATCTGTTTTCCCAAACGATTTTTAATCGCCCTTTCAAATATTTGTGCCGTCGCTTGTGTGGAGCCGCGTCCTTTAGGATTTGAGATGGCCACAAACAACAGGAGAAAAAAAAGAAAAAAAAAAAAAAAAAAAAAAAAAAGCACCGCCAGAAAAAAAGATCAACAAACAGGCGAAGCATAGAGACAGAACAGTTTGAGGATGAACGCTGCTAATCCTGACCTCGGCTAATGCTAATGCAAATGCATGTTTATCAAATATGTAATCGACATTAGTTAGAAAAACAGCGATCTGCCAGCACTCTGCTCTTTGTTCCGTGATTGTGGAAGGGGGAGATTAAGATGGGCTTTAGCTCTGCTCAGATGGATGGAAGGAGAGAGAGAGACATGCAGGGGACGGCTGGATGCACTTATACGCTCGCCGTCAAGAAAAAAGAAGTAGGGAAGTGGAATTCAATCACCCCCCCCCCCCTTTTTTAATTTCTGTTGAGTGGCGTCCCATCCAGCGCGTTGCAATATCATGATAATTTTATTCCAATTTCCTTGACATAGTCAGTGAGTCATCCACAAAGAACATGTAACTTTTTTCCTGCAAAAGCCGTGTGAATAATTCCTACATTAATTAATTGAATGCACCATGTGAGGAGAGATGTGTTTGTTTTTAATGTCTGGATTGCCCGTGTGTGTGTGTGTGTGTGCGTGATACAAGGAGCGCAGTGGGGGTGGGGGGGGGGGGGGGTGTTTGGGGAGTGCTGTCTGTGGTGTTGCGGGGCAGTTTCTATGGTTAAATGTTTACAGGACGACGCCGGGGCACAACTCTTGCCAGTGTGCGCCTCCCCTGGGCACATGGAGAAACAGAGGTAACCTATTTTCTTTGGCAAGGTTGAGCAGTCACACGGAGACTGTGTTTGTGTTGTTTGATTGCACCGCTCTTTTTTGTCTCTCCACCTCTCCGTCTCGCTCTCTCTCTCTCTCTCTCTCCCACCTCGTATTTTTTCCTCCCTCTTTTTCTTCCCGACTCTTGGGCCGACACTCCCTTCCTCCACCTCGCTCGCTCCTTTGCTTCCCCTCTTTCCCCCTCTTGGCTTCCCCTTTCCTCACTTCTCTCTCTCTCTTTCCTTCTCTCCATCCGTCCTTCTCTCCCTCCACAGGGATAAAGGAGAGGTCTTGCTGTGCTGTGTGTTTGTCTGCCTGGTTGCAGGGTCTGTTGTTAGTAAATGAGGTCATTAGAAGACACTCTGACCTAACCAAAGGCATTTTGTTCTGCATGCTGTGTTTTTTTTTACCCTCTTTTTCTCAGTATAAATATACACCTTTGATGGAACGGCCAGACTCGGGATCATTAACACATCATTATATCGCCCAACAAAGTGGGGTGAACCTTACTTGAAAAACTCCTTTCCATACTGCCTTTTCCCCTCTTAGCATTAGATACAGTGGAATGTAGTCAGCAGCTCTGGAGTTTCACCGTCATACACACACACAGACAGACTTACCAGTGATTTTGCATGTTTGGTGTAATATCTACCTTTCCCCTAGCAAAAAGTCATATTATAGAGCTCCAATATCATTTTTACTATGAACTCTCAGAGACTTCAAACTTTCTTTGCACCAGGTTTCCATCACCGTAATAAAGTCGTCCACATTAGTTTTCCTAAAAGCAGCAGCACTGTTGTGTTTTGATGACCTGAAAGTGGGCAGAGCGAAAGAGTCCCTTCACCAGAAAGTAGTCCCGGAGAAACATTTGCTTTACACAGCCAATTATCAGCTCTGTTGTCTATGAACAGTAGCGGTTTTAGGCACGGGCGAAGCAGCGCTGCAAAGCAGTTTTCTATTACCGTATTTAACTGAATATATTTTTTTCCATTGAAAATGCCCTGAAAAAACGCCCTCATCTAATATTGGGGGTCTAAGCAAATACACATGTATTGTACTTGCATATGTAAACCAGTAGGTAGGCTCTCCTGATGCCGCGATTACCGGCGAATGGCCGCATTGCGCAGTCAATAATCAACCATGTTGTCTGTGTCATTGTCTGTTGTGCTGCTGCAGCCGCGTATGAACAAAAGTTGATTTATACTGAAAGGTATGGCAGTCTGTGTGCACCGCTCACCTGTCAGATCCGGCAGACCTGACCGGGTGGGCGCGGCACCGGTCGGCATCAGGCCGGTGCCGCGGCCGGCTCGCCTGATGCCGACCGGTGCCGCGGCCGGCTCGCCTGACAGCGGCCGGTGGCGGTTTTAGGCCAAACAAAAAAATACCTTGGGTACCGGTTCCTTGTCATTTAAGGGCATGAATAGGTAGGCATTTTAAGGATGGGTAGGGGGGGATGTGACAACTTTGTTAGCTGCAGGAGCCGAATATTATAAGGCAGCTGTTTCAACCAAAAGGTCAAGTTATGAAATCTTTAGTCCCCCCCACATTGTTTGGAAAATGGTTTGTTGCAATGTAAAATGTGGGGCCAAACATTCAAAGCCAACGATATAGTCCTTTAAAGCGTCATTTTATTAAAGTTCAAATGTAAACGCAGTGGCAACTCAATATGTGTTATACTTCTGTGTTGATGTGCATATCAGTTATCACTGTATGATGGACCAATCAGAGCATGCATATGCAGTTGGCACCAAGTTGGCATGTGACACCTACACAGAGACCCTTTCAACCCCAAATACACAGCAAATCGTGTCAGTTTACATGCAGAAATGCTATTTTTTTCAATGAAGTATAAAATATGTTGCAAATAACTTTGAATCTGTGGTACTGTCTCTTGTCTCCGTCCCCCCCATCTGTCACTGTCACACTTCCTTTCTCTTAATCACACACCTGATCAGCATCTTGTCTCCCTCTGTGTCCGTCCCCTCTCCCTCGTGTTGCTTTGGGTACAGTGTCGGTGTGCCTTGTGGCTCGGTAACACCCAGCCTCGGGGCTTTGGGCCTTCTCTCTGTGGCATGGGGCCAGATCCCTAATGACACCTGTGTGCCTTGGCAGAGCTCCTGGTTTACAGTAGCTGTTAGCAGGCTTTTATGTCAAACAAAACACCAACACAATGTGTCCTCTCTCACTGTACCTCAACAATTCCCCACCCCCAAATGACTCCAGTCCACCCCTCCCCACCCCACTCAGAATGGCCACAGCTCTTTCCGTAATAGTACGCAACTGTAAACATTGCGAGTGAATCAGTCTTTTTCTCACCGTGTCAACGGGTTTTAATTATTGGTGAATGTCAAGGATGTCCGCCGAGTCCACCTCATTTCTCTCAGCGCCAAGCCCATTTCTTATGTTGTGTAACATCGTCCCCCATTGTCCGCGCGCACTCATAAACATACTTCATAAGCAGCATCTCTGAAGTGTATTCCATTGTTCCTCAAGTGGGGAGACGAGTGTTGCTGCTCTCCAAATGGACATTGGCGCATCTCCTGAAACAATGCGGTTCCCCCACACCACATCACTCACGCGCGTTTAAAAACCCCAGACCTTGACCACTTACGGCTGGAAAGAAAATTACCTGAGCACAAAGCGGGAGCTCTTGTCTAGCCCCTAAAACACATCATAGCACTCTTGTCATTGCAAGTGGAGGGTCTATTATAAACAATTATTTTAGCCCTTCACGGACGGTTTGGTCTTTGTGAGGTATTGTGTGTACGAACGAAGAAGTATAGGCAGTAAACAGTGGAGGAGCCGTGCGGTCAAGGTAAGGCTACTGGTTGATCTAAACACATATGTGGGGCGGGGGGGTTGGGGGATATTATATACTGTAACTGAGATCCCGACATGATATACTGGGTACAGATTATTGTAACTTCACTACTCACATTTTAGACATTGCAGAGGCTTTATGCAATTTTTTTGTGTGTTAAGATTTGAGTTATGGTGTCATAAAAACAATTTGCGTTATATTAAAACAGGCATTTGACCTTTATAATTGGCCAGCAACACTCTCATTGTGTTATCATAGTACGTTTGATAGTTTTATCTCTTGTTATCAGATGAGTCATGTCTCATAACAATTGGGCATTAATAGACTAGTGTTGTCCTGAGCCGCTGGCCTCCTAGTTTGCCTCACGGGTAAATGTGAAATGTGTAGGAAAATGTCAACCTGCTGTGCGGGGAAAGGGACTTTTGGAAACACAACTTTTGGAAAAGTCTCCGTAGAGCAATTTTCTGACATCGCCATTTCCTTCTGTCATGTGGAAATTGAAGATGGAACAATTTGATGATGATGATGATGATGATGATGATGATGATGATGATGTCACCAGCATGGCTTTTCTTTGTGCGTGCTCAGCGGGACACTCATCTCACACAGCTTATTTTTTAACAGCTTCTTTTGTATTCATTTGTGACTCTCAGGCGTACACCTCCTCCTCTGTCCATGTAACTCACTTGGGCGTGTTTTTAACATTCTACTTTGTTTTCCGTCCAGTTGCGGAATTTATAGTCAACAAATTACTGCAGTCATTCCTCAGCTTCTGTTTGCGTATGCTCATATCACAAAGATGCATATTTTGTTTGTTTGTTTTTTTTCCATAGGAAATACTCTCAAGTGGATATATATATATTTTTTTTTAAAAGCTGCATTTAAAAAAAAAAAAACATTCATGTGGACATAGTCTACCTAGTTAGTTGACTCCTACTACTAACTACTTACTTTATTTACTCTAAGTTAGTTATTATTAAAAGTAAAGCATTGGATAACTTTAAAGGTACCCATATGTCTTTAAAATATGTCTTCTGGTGATGTCCTCCTTCTTATTGTACAGAATCACAAAGTACAAAAAAACATCATACCAGCATACCAACCAACATACCAGCAACCCTTACAACCCTTTACATTACTCATCACTACAAATACCAATTCAATTCAGTTTTCCCTTTATGCAGTGTCAGATCATAACAAAAGTTATCTCAAGGTGCTTTATGGAGGCCCAACAGATTTTGGCACATCCCAGGAACCAAAATCTCCCCGATGAGCAAGCACATGGCCACAGTGGAGAGGAAAAAAACCTTTTAACAGAGAACAAACCTTGAACAAAACATAGCTCTGGGCGGGTGGCCATCTGCCTCGACTGTTTGAGTTGAGAGAGAGAGAGAGAGAGAGAGAGAGAGAGAGAGAGAGAGATGTTCATGACTGTTCAACAGGCTAAATTCAGATGTCCATGCTTTCTAAGAAATGTTAAACACTTGTAAGGTGATGTTAAACCTTCTTTGAGTTGATTAGGGCAGTTACTTTTCAGAGGGTTAGCTGGGGGGAAGTCCAACTCAATGGCAGGAGGCTAACAGTTAGCATTTGGAGCATCCAGCCAGTATCCAGCACTCAGTAACAATGAGAGGAAGATAGCACCACTACTGTCCTACACAACAGCTGGGGGGAAGAGTGAAATAATATCACATTTTTCAAAATGGGTGAACTGTCCCTTTAAGTTAGACCTTTGCATATACAGTTATAGAGTTCTAGCAGTTTAAAGTAGCCCTCTGTAATTTATGCAAGCTGAAAACACACATCGCCCCCTTGTGAGGGAGAACAGGCTGCAGTTGCCATACAGCTGAACCGGCTGTGCAAAGGAGGTCGAAATTTCAATACAGTAACAGTGAGCCCCCCCCTCTCCTGCTCTTTGATTTCAGTGATAACTAAAGGGGCTGTTGTTGGAACTAGAAGGCCAGTCACCCCTGAACAACCCCCTCCCGCTCCCCCCACCCGCCACCCGGCCACCATGCTGTAATTCAAACTCCGGTGCACGTGTGCATGTGTGTCCACATCCTTGTGAACCCCCAGGGTGTGGGACACTTTCTGGAGCGCTACTTATAGCCCCGGTTGCACGGCACATTTCTGCTGATGCAAAACGCCGTAATCCCAAAAATACCCCGAATTAATGATCTCTTGACAATTTCAGTGCCACACACTGTCACGATCACACGGAAGCAAACACCGCGAGCTTCTCAATTTTGTTAAAATGGCTCAGAAGGGAAAAGGCTGATTATTATCTCGCAAAGTTGAATTGATTTCCTTACCTGAGCTCGCTCCACGGTGCACCGCTATTTCATGTCACTCTAGATGGGAACCATTAGTCTAGATGATCGTGTGTATGGGAAAACATTCAAAAACAGGTATAAAATGTGGAAAAGCACTCCAGCAGGTGACACAGTCTAACACACAGGTCCCATGCTTGTCGAGCCTTATCCATCCTAGTTTTTTTTTTTTTTTTTTTTTGGCATGACTGGTGGAGTAATAGCTGTCATACATTCTTAGCAGGGCTGATATTTGCAAATTTCTCTGCCTCTGCTGTCTGCTTTGCACCAATTTTTTGATGTGCTTGTCCAGAAAGGATCGCTGAATGAGGAGCGAGTAAGACAAAGTGTTTACTGTCATTTTTAAAGGATATAACATTATATAACAATGTGACCTGCCCGGCAATATTCAATTTGGCGAGGGGAAGGAAAATCTCGTTTCACTGTGCATCCCAGAGACCAATTCAGGTCAGGAGTGAATGTTATCCGGCCAGATCACACTGATAACACGGTCCAGATATGAGAGATGCGACTGCAGGTGTGAAGAAACGATGCAAAAAGGAGAGAAGACGGATGTCAGATGCCTGTTTGTTGGAAAGCAGGGAGGGGGCATATGGAGAGAAGGGGGGGGTAGAGATAAAGTAAGAGAGAGAGAGAGAGAGAGAGAGAGACAGGGACAGAGCTAAGAGACAAAAAGCGAGAAAGAGAGGTGTGAGACGTGTGGGTGGGCACTGGGCATGGTGGCAATAGGCACAGGGGCTTAATGAGAGGTGAGCCAGAGGAGAAACAGAGCAAGGACAGAGAGGAAGAGAGAGAGAGAGAGGGAGAGTGGGAGAGAGAGAGAGAGGGAAGGTAACGGGGAGGGAGAGGTGAGAAGGAGGGAGTGAGTGATAGATGGGGCAGCGGGAGAGGGGGAATAGAGGAAAAGAGGGAGGAAGGGACTTTGGAAAACAGAAGCAGTAAACAAAACGCCAAGAATAGAGTCCAAGGGCTAAAAGTGAAGAAAGAGGTGAGGGAGACAGGGAGAGAGAGGACGAGGAAAAAGGAGAACGCTGAAGGAGGAGTGCACGGGTAAGGTCCAGCATCGTCGTCCTCCAAGTTCACCGTGTGGAAAGGACAGGAAAGCAACAGAAAGAATGTATGAGGGAAAACCCGAACTAACACATGGACTTTGAATATTTTTGTGTTTTCTTTCATTTATCACACAGGGGAGAACTTTTCCTTGATGCAAATTAGCACAACAAGCCCAATTTAAACCCTAAACCACTTGTTAAGGATTAAAAATGAATTCTAGTTCCTCTCCTCTCGCTTAACCTCAGTTGCTTGTAATGTCGCTGATCTAAGAACAGAGGATTATTCTACCGTCGTATTGATTATTAAGTCACTTGGGATAACAGCGTTGGCTAAATACCACGACTGTGTCGAGCGGACTGTGTCGAGGGGAAATCAAAAGTTTCAGGCGGAGGAAATCAACCTGCTGAAACAGAAAAAAAAAAAAAAAAAAAAAATACTGAGGTTTCACTGAAGGGAAGAGACAGACAAAGAAAAGCTGCCTCTCATACACAAAGGGGAAACGGGGAGAGGGACAAACAAAAACTTGGCTCCGTCCCAACTTGTCAAGGAGTTTGGGACACCCCTCCCCCCCCCCACCACACACACCTCCCCGTCCCTCTCATCTCCCTCCACCCCCCCCATAAAGGTGATGTATGGCCAGGGGATGGATGTGCCCTTGTCAGAGCCCAGTGTCTGAAAATGCTGATGGATGGAGGGGAAGAGGGGAGAAAGGGAAGGAGGAGAAGGAATGCAGGTGATGGGGAGATGACAGTGATGGAGCGTGGGCCGTCGCACTGCCACATCTCAGACAGCTGTTTAGCGACGGGGGCTAACTCTCTTAGTGTGTGTGTGTGTGTGTGTGTGTGTGTAGGGTGGGGGGTGGGGGCATAGAGGACAGGGAACGAGTATTTTGAGGAGGTCACACTGTGGTTCTGGAAGGTGTAAAGATGCATGTGTGAGTTTCCATGCAAACCTGGGCATGTGCATGTGTCAAGGTGTTTGTCTGTAATGCGTTAAAGTCCACTTTGCCATAAAACACCAGCAGAAGCAGGAATAAGCAAGAGATCATCCACAGGAAGTTGTTCATTCAAGGCTTTGAAATGCATGACATGGAGGCAAACCTAACACAAAGCAATGGCTGGCTGCCTATGTGAAGGGCTCTTGAGCCAATGCTTTGAAACCTGAGCAAATCCACTTGATGTCGTTCAAAAACACGGCAAAATGATAAGAAAATTAGAAAAAAATAGCAAAAATTACAAGAAAAGTATCTTTTTTTAAATCACATTTTTTAATGTCCGGTGGGTGATGCTGTAGCACCATCCGATTTCTTGCTTTGAGACGCTTGTTAAATGCAAAAGTGCAAATGTACCTTGGAGTGGATTATCCCATTTATACCATGGCCACTTTCCAACACATGAAAAATAGTGTGACATAACTGATTTAGAGAGTGATACGCTCTGAAATAAAAATGTGCCTGCGCCATTTTTGTGCCATTTAGACAGCCTTAAGCTAACGTTACTTAAGCTAACGTTACTTAAGCTAACGTTACTTAAGCTAACGTTATTTAAGCTAACGTTACTTAAGCTAATGTTACTTAAGCTAACGTTACTTAAGCTTATAGACATTATGGAAGTGCTAAATAAAGATATGCTGTGGCTAGCTCAGTGTTATCCCAGTTTCAGGTTCAGTGGGCAGCTCCATAGGTAAGATTTAAAAAGTAACACTATTAAAGTGTTAATTTAACAAAATATTATGTTCCAGGCGCCAACTCTGATAGCAGTGATAGCAGTAGTATGAAATTGAGATTTATTGACCTTTGTGATGCAACTGATTTTTCAAATACTTTTTACATTTTACATTTTACAATTATTTTAAAGACTGGTAGTGAGATTGAAATATAAAGTTAAAATAACAATTCATGCAAAATTGGAATGACTTAAATTATAGTGAAATTACATTAGGCCTCATTTTGCTCCGGGAACTCTTCTTTCTTTCTTTCTTTCTTTCTTTCTTTCTCCACAAAATATTGCATGTTCCATGTTGCAAATCACAACTGACAGTTTGTTAGTTGAGAATCTTTACATTGCTGACTAAAGCCTGTGGAACACACAGTAGTAATGTTTGACTGTATCATCCACAAAGTAGGGCCCGTTGTCAGAGATGGGCGAGACTTGAAACTACAAGGGAAGCTAAAAGATGTTAGTTACTTAAGCTAACCTTACTTAAGCTAATGTTACTTAAGCTAACGTTACTTAAGCTAATGTTACTTAAGCTAACGTTACTTAAGCTAACGTTACTTGAGCTAACGTTACTTAAGCTTATAGACATTATGGAAGTGCTAAATAAAAATATGCTGTGGCTAGCTCAGTGTTATCCCAGTTTCAGGTTCAGTGGGCAGCTCCATAGGTAAGATTTAAAAAGTAACACTATTAAAGTGTTAATTTAACAAAATATTATGTTCCAGGCACCAACTCTGATAGCAGTGATAGCAGTAGTATGAAACTGAGATTTATTGACCTTTGTGATGCAACTGATTTTTCAAATACTCTTTACAGTGAGATTCTGAGTTGTAGTTTTGGATATTGACGCAAACACTTTACAAATCAGAATGTAGTACTCACAGCACAAAACCTTTTAAACTTTAACCCCTTGTAGACTACTGTTGCGAATTCGCCTCAAACCACTTCCAGTCTTAATGCAGCCGAGGTGGTGTATGTATCCCACTGATGCCTGTTGATGCATATTTCACACATACCAAGAATTGTATTGGAAGCACTCTACCACCAATAATTTAGCATCTGCTTGAAGGCAAAAACACAAACAATTTATTTTTGTAGATAATTGTAAATAAATTCAGGCAGTAAGGGGTTAAGGCCAGCATAGGATCAGTGATTAAACTGGAGCAGGACTGCGTCAGCTATATTTGAACCCATTCAGAGCCAAATATTCACCAAAACCATGGTGTAAAAGAAGGATAAACAGACAACTCCACTGTCCAGCTCTGTTGTCTGTCAACCGCCGGTCGATATGTGCTGGGTCGGTGGAGGACGAGGCTGTATCTCCTCTCTCTGGACCTCAGTGTCCTTCAAGGCCTGGCTGCAGCCTCCAGGCAGGCCCCGGGCTCCGAGGCCTCCCTGTGTGTGGCAGGACACCAGATTGGACCTGGACACACACAGCCGTGGCCCAGGGCCTTCCCTCCCCACCAGGACCTACTGTCAAACTCCCCAGAGCCATGCTGAAGTGCAACAGTAAATCATGATGTGTGTTTATGTGCGTGTATCTGCCCACGTATAGATATATATGTATGCCCACATGCGCTGGCGGTTGGATGTGTGTGACATTTAGCCGGCAGCCAGCAGGTATCCAAGGGGCCCTTTCAAATTAGCAACGGGGGATTAGCCGATTCCCCTCAGAGCCCCGTGGGTTTCCGAGCAAGGACTCTGGGAATATCAGAAATATCTGTCACAGTGGAAGCCGGCAGAAAACACCAGAGTTTCAGCTATAAATCACCCAGCTTGTCCCGGCCCATCATCCACTGACCACAGTTTACCTTGTCTGAGTTCCACCAAGCTATAAATCAAAGGAATAGAATAGAATAGAATAGAATAGAATAGAATAGAATAGAATAGAATAGAATAGAATAGAAAAATAGACTGTAGTAGGGATACCATTTTTAATGCAAAGACTTGAGTTCAGCCCTACATATGCTCTCCTATAGCTCAGGTGCTTTCATACTTTTTCATGCTCTGGAATCCCACGTTGGCTGACATAAAACCAGAGCCAATTTTTACTCCAGGGACCATAATATGAAAATGTTATGTTATTATGATATCTTTGTTTGTGTCAGGTGTTAAATTATTTATATATCAAACTTGAAGAGTGGTAGTGAGATTAAAATATAAAGTTAAAATAACCATTCGTGCATAAATTGCAATGAGTTAAATTGTAGTGAAATTACATTAGGCCTCATTTTGCTGAGGGCCACTTCTTTCTTTCTTTCTTTCTTTCTTTCTTTCTTTCTTTCTTTCTTTCTTTCTCACCAAATAATATTGCATGCTCCATGTTGCAAATCACAACTGACAGCTGACAGTTTGTTAGTTGGGAATCTTTACGTTGCTGACTAAAGCCTGTGGAACACACAGTAAGACTAATGTTTGACTGTATCATCCACAAAGTAGGGCACGTTGTCAGAGATGAGCGAGACTTGAAACTACAAGGGAGGCTAAAAGGCGTAAGTGGGGTTTGAGGAAAACCGGGTAAAGTGCGGGAAGAATAGGTGATGGACGCGGAGGAAGGGAGGCGGACGGAGGAAAATGGAGGTGAGCTCAGCAGAAGAGGAAGTGGAAGTGCGGGAGACGTGGAGAGGGGCCGGGCGAGCAGAGGAAGGGTGAAGGAGAGGTAGTGCTGGTCTGGGACAGTGAACTGGAGGTGTGAGTGTGTGGTATGTGTCTCTGTGTGTGTACCAATGCACTTGTGACACACAGCGGTATTGACAGGCAGGGCTGATGCCCCTGAGAAAACCTTCAGAATTCAATCCCATTGATCCCACAGAGGAGTGGAGGACGTTGCCTCTGGTCCATACCCTGAGTCAGTACACACACACACACACACACACATACATATATACACACAGCCACACACACAAAGTGATATACAGTACTAGGGCACATTACTTACATTCATTGCACTTAAACCCCCTTTTTATAGTACGATTTGCAAATTCAGCGATGATAAAAGGAAAGTTTTAATCCAGCAGTGTCCCCTATTTACACGCAGTTCAAATTTCAGCTCAGTAACATTAAATTGGCTTGTTTTTAATTGGCATGCAGATTTTCTCACTAGAAAACTATAATCCCTCCTCTCAGCCGTCCACAAAACCACCAAATCCCTCAGGTCCCAGTGTGTTTGCACGCTAATCTGACTCATTTCTATAGTTCCCATTCTTATTGGTTATTCTTTAATACTTTGTCCTTCTGTGTAAGTATTTCTGTCAATGTGACAATATCCGCATGAGTCTGCCCATACATGCGTGTGTGTCCCACATGTGTGTGTGTGTGTGAGAGAGAACTAGAGGAGGAGGTGGAAGTGTTGTAGTTGTGATTGCGGTGGGTGGTGAAGCGCAGTGGGAGGAGGGGGGGTGTGGGGGTGGGGGTAGGGGTAGGATGGGTGGCACAGAGTCCATGTGTTGTATGACCTTGGTCACTGCTGAGGGGACCTAGTTTCTTGCCAAGCCAATCAATAAGCTAAACAGGCGGAGGATGGCTATTTGGAGCATGGGAAGCCAAACTCAAATACTGATAGGTTATCTGCCTGTCCCAGCACCACTTCTGTGCAAATATTGGACCAGCACATTTTTCACGGTGACTTGCATTTGGAAAAAAGAGAAAAAAAAGAAAGCGAGATGAGGGGGGGGAGGAAGAGGAGGAGGAGGCAAGGGAAGGGGGGTGAGAATGAACATGGTTGAGTGGATACATTGCAGGGCAAAACCCCCGGACCCCCCTCCTCTCTCTCTTTAACACTGATCCTCCCAGACCCCACACCCCCCCTCTTTCCCCTATAAACCTTCAACTGAAAACCAACAAGTGCATCTCTCTCTCTCTCTCTCTCTCTCTCTCTCTCTCTCTCTCTCTCTCTCTCCCTCCCTCTATGTCACAATAAGAATCAGAATCACTTGAATTGAGTTGTTTATTTTATGTTGTATTGTTGTGTGTTGTATCTTGTCAGCACCACTGTACTGTACTGTACACTGTGGGAAAAACAATTAAAAAAAAGGAACACTAAAGATTGCCAATAGAAAAAGGTTCAGAATCAGAATGCTGATCAGAACCACGGTCAAGACCAGAATCAGAATCAACACCAGATCAGAATCACAATCACAGTCACAATTGAAATCATGATCAGAATCAGAATAAGGATGACAATCAGAATCATCATTCAAACCAGAAGGAGAGTCGTGATCAGAATCAGAATCAGAATCATCCCCCAGATCAGAATAAGGATTAGAATCAGAGTCATCATCCAACTCAGAAACAAAATCAGGATCAGAACCAAAATCATGGTCAAAATCAGGGTCAGAATCAGGAGTGCCATACAAATCAGAAACAGAATCATAGTAACAGTTAGGATCAGAATAAGAATCAAAATTAGGATCGGAATCAGAATCACCATCCAAAAAAAAGGAATCTATGCAAATCAAACAAAGTCAGAACCATGATCAGAATCAGACTAATCATCCAACTCAGAAACAAAACCAGGATCAAAGCCATTATGAGAGTTGGGATCAGAATCAGAATGAGAATTCTGATTTTTTTTTGCCACAGCACTCATAAGTTTTCACCAAAACTGAATGACATACACATTTGAGTTCATGACACTGATACATAAAACTCACAGGGAAGTCTCCCTCTCTCACTCTAAATTCAAAGGTGCATGATTGGAAGCTTTGAGTTGGGTTGTTTGTTTTTAAGTCATTGTAGAGTTTGATGGAGTTGCTATGGAATCTTTATGTTCAACATGGCAGGGTTTCAGGGGTCGCTCTCTCTCTCTCTCCGTCTTGGTAAAATTCAAGATTAAGGAGCAAATTACACTAAAACGAACCGATGAGCCAACACTCTGTGCTCACAATCAATAAACAATACACGATAGATGAGTGAGAGAGTGAGTGGGTGAGTGAGTGAGAGAGAGAGAGAGGGGGGCAGACAATGGCATATCTCTAAGTGATCTGTAGTAGATGATGGCAGCTGGATCTGATCAATAATGAATGAGTGACACATGCCAACCACTGTATCCCAACCACTCTGGAGAGATACCAGACAGTCGAGTGTGTGTGTGTGTGTGTGTGTGTGTGTGTGTGTGCATAAGTGCATGTGAACGTGTGAAAGCCACAGTGAGAACCCTCTGAGATGATTCAAAGCTTGGAGAAAGAGCGAAAAATTGAGAGAGAGAGATAGTGATGGATAGAGAGAGAGAGAGAGAGAGAGGGGAAGGAGGGTGAGCGGAGGGAGAGACAGAGCGCTCACTTTTCCCATCAGGTGCGGAAGTCAAAGCCAGCTCGTGGCGGTGCAGCGGAGACTGGAACAATGACTTCAAGAGCAGCGCGCGGCAAAAAACCACATTAATTATTAGAGAGGAGCGATCAAAGCGCAACTGTGACATGAAATAAATGAATTAAAGCCGGGGAAAAAAAATATCGCCATCTGGACCAAGGGTTTCACATCCCAGAAACAACTCAATGCTCAGATGCCTGCCTTTGTTTTGTTTTTTTTTTGTTTTTTTTTTTTTTGGTTTGTTTTTTTTCTTCCCCTCTTTCTTTTTTGGCTGTTGATGGAATATTTCTGTGCAGGGTGAACTAGATTTTCTAATTGCTTTTATTTGTTTGTCTCTCAGTTTGGAGGGAGATGTGGTATTTTCAGGACAGGTTTAAGACAAAATTTGTTCATATATATATATAATTGTGGCAATCAACAGTTGATTGATTATGGTGAAGCATGTATTCTTGTCATTCCAGTGTTGAAGAAGTGAGGGAGGTGTCAGTTTAGTGGAGGCATGTGATTACAGATTGTGTGTGTTTGGAAACAGAGATGGCCCCCTTTTTTCCCCCCCGTCTGTCTGCGGCTCTGGCTGAAATGGTGTGATGTTTTCTTCCTGTTTCAGCTCCTCCACTTGGGCCTGGCTCCCGTCCCTCATCTCTCTCTTCCCGACTCCCGCGCTCTCTCTCTACCTCGCTCGCCCTCTCCCTCTCTCTCTCCCTTTCCATTTTTCTCTCTCTCTCTCCCTGACACTGGGCACTAGTCCCCTCCCTGACCATCTGGGCTTCTCTTCTGCGAAAGTGTGTGTGTGTGTGTGTGTGTGTGTGTGTGTGTGTGTTTGTGTGTGTACGTGCGTGCGCAGACATCCTTGTGCACAAGTGTGAGATAGAGTTTGAGAGCAGTTTTGCCTCAAGAGGGCATATACGTGTGTGTGTGTGTGTGTGTGTGTGTGTGTGTGTGTGTGTGTGCGCATGGTTGTGTGTGTAAGCTGTATGCATGTGTGTGTCAGCAGAAGGGTCTTCCTTCGCCAGGTGGACAGCTGCTACTTAGTAGCCTTACAGCCCAGCCAGCAAAGTCAGGGAGAGCGAGCTGGCGGACTTAACCCTTTATTCCCCTCAAACACAGGAGGGAACAATGTATGAGCATGGGCAACAAACTGATGTGTGTGAGTGTGTGTGTGCGCACGCATGAGTCTCTATGTGTGTATGATGGGCATGCTGGCATTATTATGCATGCTTGTGTGTGTTGTCAGTAATGGTCAGTTCGCTACTGACATCACAAATGAAACACTGTACACACACCAGTCCAGTGGTGTGGATATGTATTTGTTTCTTTGTATGTGTTGTGTGTTATCTATATTGTATGTATCTGTAATGATGTTTGTATGTTGAGTGTGGATGTTACCAGTCTTGGGGGTAATGTGTTACTTTTACCTACTTTTGAGTAACTTGAGGGCCCATACCAGTGATTTTGCATATTTAGTGTAATATCTACAAAACATATATACTTACTGTTTCTGTTAATCTTTTCCCAAAGCAAGCAGTCATACTTTAGAACTCCCATATCATTTTTGTTCCCTTCTACCCAGCCATTGCTTTCCATTCATTCCACTATGATATGAAAATGAACTTCCAGAGACTTTCTTCACACCAGTATTCCATCACTGTTCTCCTGATCCTGTAACCCTGTATTTGTTATGTCTTTTGTGTTTCTTGGACTGGATGTAACTTAAACTAATTTCGTTATACAACTTGTATAATGACAATAAAGTATCTATCTAATGAAGCCATCCACATGGGTTTTCTGCCTGAAAATAGTCCCCACAGCCAATTATCAGAGCGTTATAAGGCGGGTGTTTCAACAAAACTTCAAATTTGAAAATCAAGGAATTTTGATTATATGTTGTGAACTCTTTAATACCCCAGCATGAACTGCAGCATTGTTTGCTGCTGTCTAAAATGTGGGGTGATTGTAGTGAACAAGTCAAAATCACTGGTTTGATCCTTTCAGGACTTCTTCAGTTCTTGTAATATTTGTTATACTTGTAATGTGACTACATTACAAGTGACTTTCATTTAGCTTTGGACCCCCTACGTGAGATGATTTGGCCCTGAAGACCCTGATATGTAACAAATGCTTTGACAAATTTGATCATTGACAAATAGATTGAAAATGATGAAACTAAAACAAATACACAAAAAATAAATGAATGCACTTTTGTACATTACAACTGTTTCTACTAAATTAAATTATAGCGAAATTAAAAGTGCACCGTGGAAAAAAGCTAGGTTTTTTAAAAAGTAATTAATCAGTGGTGAAAACCTTTTGGACTCATCCATCAAACTGTATGCTTAATCAATTTTTTACTCAGTTGAGTCGAAAGGGTCCTCACTTACATCAACCCTCAGCAAATGTGCAGAGTGTGCGTTTCTGCTAAACTTCATTTGTTTAGGATCCCCCGGAGGCCCTTCAAGGACATCTTGGGGGCCCTGGATCCCACTTTGAAAAACCTCTGCCCGACTCTTATTTTTTGTTCTATTGTTTCTTTTTTTGTCAGCACGACTTTCAAAAGAATAAAGAAATGTGAAAGTCAGAAAACATGCTACTAATTGAAAAAATACATTTTAGCATGCTTGATTTAAATGAAGTTGTCGTACTGCAGTTTAAATTAAGGATCAGTCACATGCTTGACAGGTTAATTATGGGATAATAATGGGATGATTTGAAAGAGGTTAATGCAAAAGTGTTTATATTCAGAGTCATATTCAGTGCACTAAAAAAATATGCCAGCCAGCAAGTATAAATGTGCTGGAGAAAAGCAGTATAAGGCAGATCAGCCAGCTTGAATTAAGAAAATGACACTCAATCCAAGAAAATTCTGGAAAAGGTTGATTAACACTGAAAATAAGTGGAGATATCTCATCCGGCAGATATTTTTCACTTGTTTCAAGAAAATGAAAGTGAAAAGTCAATACTTGGACGTGTTTTAGCTGATCATATTTCTGCAGTATATATTAGCTGGTGCTGTGTGTGCTGTGTGCATGAGCCATCCCTGGCTGTGTGTGCGTGTCCATGCGTTGTGTACGTGGAGGATCTGTGTCTGGGTGTTTGGCAGTGAGATTTAATACTCTTATCCATCCCTGCGGCCCTGTCTTTGTCTGGTCCTTAAATGGAGGTTTAGGCTCTGTAACACAGGCCTGGCTGGATGGGCTTAATCAAACCATTAGAGTCTTAAGCCCTGAGGAGCATCTCACCACCTCCTACTGACATCTGCTTTAAGACACGGTGGCCAGCAGCGCAAACACTCAAACCTCTGGATTAGACCGGCTCTCAGCGACTTAGCAGTCTCTCTCTCTCTCCCTCCACCTCTCTTTCTCTCTCCCTCCCTCTCCTCTCTCAGGCTTTATCTGTCTGTCAGACTAAAAGCACTTTCTTTAGAGGCCTTTTAATAGAGTCTTATGCTGAGCGGCGGCACGCAACTGCATATGAATAGCATGGACACACACAGAAACACAAAAATACACGCATGCATGTGTGTGTGTGTGTGTGTGAGCGCATGCACACACTGTTGGTATTCAAGGACATGCACGCTTGCATAAAAATAAGCATGTGTGCTTTTTAACCTCTTAGGACAAGGAGCCTCTTCTCTCATCACTGCAATATAAAGTTAATCAAACTTAAGACCCGCTGAGTGATGTGGGGTGGGATGCATTCAGGGGCATACATATGTTAAAGGACCAGACCGGTGATTTTGCATGGTTAGGGTGATTTTCACCACGATATGAAAATGAACTTTCAGAGACTTCAGTCTTTCTTCACTCCAGTATTCCATCACCGTAATAAAATTGGCCACATTAGTTTTCCCAAAAGCAGCAACACTTTTGTGTTTTGATGACTTGAAACCTTCCCTCCGCCAGGTAAAATAGTCCCTGGGGAACTGTTTGCCTTATACAGCCAACTATCAGTTTTGTGGTTTATGAATGTTGATGATGTTGTTAGCTGCAGAAGCAGAACATTATAAGGTGGTTGTTTCAACCAAAAACTGTAATTTGAAAATCAATGGTTTTTGAGTGTATATTATGAAATCCTTAGTATCCTCACATGCAAAACGGCTTGTTGCAATGTGAAATGCGGGTAAACTGTAGCGAATAGGCCAAACACTCAAAATCATTGGTGTGGGCCTTTAAGTTATGACCTCCATGCATTACAAAATCTACCCTTACGTCTTTGAATGTGCACAATTCCCCCTTTCCAGAAATTTGGAGCTTGCTTTGAGGGCACCGTGCACCCCGAGTCCCCCCGCAAAGTGATCCTCATCCAGACAATCTAAAAGCCCCTGCTTTTCCACGGGCTTCGTCTTTAATTGATTTCACATGCGACAACTGCGGCTCGTCTTTTCGAAAACGCTCCTCCGCGCGGCCGGTCGAACAAAAAACGGCGCCCAGTGACAATGCGTGCTCGTCCCTGGTCTCTTCTCTTGGCCGCTCGCGTTCCAGTGTCCTAGCCTTGATAAGCAATATCAGACGTATTCTTCCTCGCCCCATAGGATGACGGGTATTAGTGTTTTCCCACCCACCCCCCTGCCGAAGAGTCTGGAGTCCACTTCCTCGGCAGCCTCCGTCCAAGAGACACAAGCGTATCAAAATACCTCCCTTCAGTCTGGCTGATGCGCCGTGTTAAAAGATTAGAACCAATGGCTTAATTCGAAGGGAGAGCTTTGGAAATATCAAGAAGAGGCCATCATCCCCTGTGTTCCGTTTGTAGGAAGTGGGTAGAGATATCCTCTGCTGTAAATCTTTTACTGTGGCATTTGTTTGGGGGGAAAAAGAGAGAGAGGGGGAGAGGGAGAAAAGGGGGAGAGAGAGAAAGAAGGAAATAGGACATATTCTAAAGCCTTTCTGTGTTACAGGAATTAAACAAACGCAAAAAAGGGATAAAAGCGGCTTAGACTGTTGAGACAAGTACATCTAAGAGAATGCACAAAAGGAGGGGTGTAAATGGCGGATTCTTCTCGGCTAAAAACTTATCAAGCGCAGGCTTTGTGCTCAATCCATTTAAGTGAGTCCCTTACACGCCCCTATTGTATGCCTTTAATGGTTGGAAAGTGACTTGTGCAGGGCTATCGCCTCTTCATGGGGATTACGGCTAAGTGCTTAAGTTGTAGTGAAACCCGGATTTACTGACGGCAAAGAGAGAGGGCGAGGGAGGGAGGGCAGAGAAAGGACCCTTACCAAGGATTTGTGTCAGGATCGCACTGTTCCCCTCATCTGTCTGTGGCACGGCGGAGAGAGGACAACTGGTGTTTAGGACACTGGGTCGCATGCAAGCTCACACACACACACACACACACTCGCACGCACACACACACAGAGAAAACAATGATTTTACGCAATCTCCTTTCTCTCTGACTCCCTGTCTTTTTCTCTTGCCTTCCCTCTCCATCTCTCCCTCACTCTCTCTCATTCTCTCTCTCTCTCTCTCTCTCCCTCGCTCATCCCCTGTTTTAATTAATTTCTAGCTGTGCTGCCGTATGAGACTTGGCCCTGGAAGTGTCTGCTCCTGCAGTTTCAGCCCTCGTCTCCTGCCGCTGCCAGAAAATGACTCAATGCTCCTCGTGTTTCAAGAAGCCGAGGTAAACAAGGCGAGCGAAAGACACATAAAAGGCAGAGGAATACACAAGTATTCGCAATAATTGGGTTTAATGATTCCTAAATGTGCTCACAGTGAAGATTGTTTGCAATGTTTGGTTCAAATACCCCGATTTGAACTTGTGCAACTAAGATACCAGTGAGCAGCAGCCAAAGTTCACTAACTCTGTGCTCCTCAGTGTCTCAGAATAAATGAAATTATCGCTTTTAAAGGACCATACCAGGCCCATTTACTACAATTCAATTGCAATAAATCATTTTCAAAGTCATCGCCGTTCATAAACCACAGAATTGATCATTTCAAGTCATTAAAACACAACAGTGCTGCTGCTTTTAGGAAAACTTATTACAGTGATGGAATACTGGAGTTGAATAAAGTTTGAAGTTCATGTTTATATCATAGTGGAATGAATGGAAACCAATGGCTGGATAAAAGGTATGAAAAATGATATCAGAGTTCTAAACTAGGACTTTTTGCTTTGGGAAAAGATGAGTAGAAACACAGGGTTTATACATTTTGGAGCTGTTTGGCAAAACATGCAAAATCATTGGTATGGTCCTTTAACCTCTTAAGAGCCGAGCTCTTGTTTGATATGCATATGATTCTATTTTGGCTTATTGGACCCTGATAAGTATAAAAACTAAGCATCGTCTTTTTACGTGGTGTAGTTTTAGAGAAAAATGATGTCCAAACATGTGGACACTGGTTCTCAATTTCCTTAAAACACAATAAAGTCACCTTTGTGTGATGGAGTGCAAAAGTCTTTATTTCCACCGTGAACATTGCAGTTTTTGTCCTGACTGCTTTGTCTTGTATTAATAACACATACAAACATATTTTTGAACATGTTTTGAATATCACAGTGCAAAAAAACAAAATGAAGTAACAACAATTTTGCCCCCTTTGGACAGTCACTGCTACAGTAAGGCATCATATGCTTGTAACAAAATATAAAACAAGTGTGGTAGGTAGTGTAAGGGTCCACATACGCGGCCAGACGGCCCCAGGTAAGCAGAATTAACTACTACAGTAATATAACCCAAAATGTGATGTCCACATATGTGTACGCCAGGTCCTAAGAGGTTAAAAAGGGAAGCCTGTGTATTTTATGTTTCCAATGCACGATGAAAGTACGTGTCAGACAAGCAAATGACAAGCAAAACCATCTCTTTTGAAAAGGAAGAGATCATGATGCTACCGATGACAGGCGAATGTTTAAGTGTCAGAGAGACAGAGCTTCTCCTTGAGCGCTGTGTGTGTGCGTGCGTGTCTGTGTGTGTATGCCCATATGCGTGTGTGTGCTCCCTGAGCTAACAAACTGTATGTAAGGTAAACTAGGGAGCACCTGCCCCTATTGTCAGTCCCTCACCCACCCACACTCACACACCTTTCCCCTGAGCACACAACACCCAATACTGAGTAAAGATGAAGAAAAGGCCGAGCCCTGCGTGAGGCAAAGGCAGCCTATTCAAATAAAGACTGGAAACGCTCTGTCTTTTCTCTCGCTAAGCCTTGATATGTTCCTCAAAGCCGCTGAGGCCCATTGTGTGCCTCTACCTTTGTTGTCTTGTGTTTAAGCGGCCTGATGATCATAATCATGATGATGATGATGGTAATGATGATGGCGAGGGCTTAAGGAGAAGCAGCTGCCGAGGGGTTGAGAGAGACGCAGACAATCAGCCTGTTACTCAAGAAAAGTACACTTTGGATGTTCAAAGTGACTGCTGCTGAATGGCGATTGACTTGTGTGTGTGTGTGTGTGTGTGTGGGTGGTAGTGTATAAGTGTGTATGTAGGAGTCCATCCCATAAAGCCTGCAATTACTGTTTCAATTTCCCTCACCTGCCCACTGACTATTCTCTTTGTCGTTTAACTGTTGGTTTTATATGCACATTATCACCAAAATGCTATGTGACGTGAAATTGACCAAGTTAACGAAACAAAAGCAGGCCTCAATAGAGATCCATAACTTGACTAAATGTGTGATGAGTTGACATTTGTTTGCAGAAAACAAGCAGCGGAAAATGGAGCGAGGAAAGGCCAAGCACAGAGGCCTGTTTCGTGATGTGGGGTATTTGTCTTCATCTATTTTTACCGCAAAAATCCACAATATAATCTTATGCAATGCACTCATCAACCTGGTATGTCTTCTATATTTGTGTTGACCTGACCTGCTCTTCCATCTTCCAGCCTGTTTCCAGGATTTCCTGTGCCATCGCTGCGGTGACAGCGATATTGTCGTCCTACTTAAGCTCCAGATGCTGAGAGGCTCCTTGTACTGGCACTGCTGCAAGAGGGCCAGAGAGGTTAATGCACCCAGGGAGGGAGACGCAACCAGCTGTTGGCCTTCTAATGTTTAAAACCTCCTCCCTTCCATCTATCTGTCCCTGCTCCCTTCCATCCACCCGATTCTTTCTAACCTCCCTCCCTCGCTCCCTCCCTCCCCTCAAAAGAAGAAAGCCTGGGCAATAAAAAGCGCTCAAATGGTGAAACATCTGCTGGGAGCATTTCAGTGCGGCCAAGAGCGTCTTAACTCCTCCTGAGCAACAATATGAGGCCATTTTCTGGGCAGGGGCGACGGGGACTTAGCAAGAGATAAGAGGAGATAATGGCTGGGTGGAGGACTTGGGGGCTGCAAATGCACAATCAGGAGGTCCGCACGGAGATGGGGGAGGGAGGAGAGGGACAGGAGGGAGAGAAGGAGGGAGGAGGCGGGTCTTAGGAGGCCACAGCAAAGTGGTTTGGTAAACAATGCCTTGGCATTAGCATGGTAATCTGAACATGCCTTTATTTAGATAAAGATGTAGGTTATATTGGGGGAGGAGTGCATGCCTTGTGTATGTGTGCGACACACATGAGAATGCATACAGGAGCTCCTGCTAATGTATGGCCCTGCAGCCACAACATAGCAAGTTTGTATGCTAAGCAGCTTATGCTATGCTCATATGGCCTTCCTACATGACACTTTAACGTTCGACGGAACTGTGAGCGACTTGAAATACACTCGGCACACTTGCAACCCACGTTACAACTTATAAGGTTGTAACCTTGATTAATCCCATCACTGTGTACATAATGCTATTCAATGTGATGATAGCACATTATTGATAGGCATCCGTGGAAGCAGAGTATCCCAGATACATGGCAAAGGTCACAACATACAGGTGACATTACAAGAATATGAACATGAGCAGCTATGCCAATAATTGCTCATACCCAGTAATTTGTTCATCACTGCCATGTGTTCAACAAGTTATCGCATATTTGTTCCCTGTTACGGCATACCGTTGCTTATTACTGTTATCATAAAATGGCCTTGGCATGTTTCTATGATTTCTCAGGTGTCCTGGTGTCTCACTGGCTAAGGTGTGCAGGCCATGCACAAACATGTCTCGAAGGACATTACATAGAATAAGCCATAAAACGATACTCTGGAAGGGACACAGGAAACATCCCTGTCCAGTCACAGGTTTCTATACTGATGCTGTTTAAGCTATGGTAGAACAAGAGACTGTGGCAATCCTGAACTAGGTGGTGCTAGGTTGAGTCACTGGGCAATGGAAATGAATTGGATTTCAAGGTTTCAAAAGAATTAGCCTCTCTAACTGGAGGAGGGAGCTGGCTCCAGATAAGGAGCTCAGTGGTAAAATACATTTTTTCTGTTTCTATAGATATTAAAGATAACTAGCATCCCGTGATTGGCAGTTTCAAGTAAGTACATAAGGCACAGTAGGATTGGATACACATGGTGTTGTGAGACTATGTCATGATTTATGCCATCAGATGACTCTAAAATGTGATCTGACTTGAATGGAGATCAAATGAAAGAGTTTAATAAAAGATTCAGAGATTTTTACATAGGCGGTAAGATTTTGAAGTTGTTAGAAGTCATTAAACTTAATTGGCATGAAGATTTGTTTATCATCAGCATAGCAGAAAAAAAAATTATATTGTAAGACAGGCAAGGAGGTAACATGTAAATGTAAAGTATCAAGGGCCCAGCACTGAACCTTGTGGTACACCAAAGTTAAATCAGGAGCATTCAGAGATAATGTTGTGTCAAACATTGCATTGTGTAAAACCAACTGCAAACTGTTTGACAGCAATCCTGCAAAATCACTACATGACACATTGAATGAGATGATTCAGACAGTCAGTCAGACTGTCCAGTTATGCCAGCCATGAGAGCGAGGACAGGGGAGTAAAGCAAAGAGATTGCACTCTGTAATATGTTTTGCTTGACAACTCAAAAAGTATAATGTTCTCAACTGTATTGAATACTTTAAGCTGAGATAGGATTTAAACTGAGAGAGTCAGAATCTAAGGAGTAGGTCAGGATGTGGGTCAGTTTTACAAAGTGGAATCTCAGTGGTAAAACCTGATGTCAGACTGAAGTGGTTCAAAAAGGCCACTGATGGAGAGATAGTCAGTCAATTTGGTGGCTAGTGTAAGGGAAAATCTGAAATTTGTCTGTAATTGTTAGGGACATCTGGACCGAGGTTAGGTTACAGTAAATTATAAACAAAGTTTTTTGTTTTTTGTTGTTTTGTTTTTTTAAATCAATTTTACACTGCATACTTAAAGTTTATCAAGATAGTTTGGGAAGACTTTGAATGCGGAAAATCAAATTATGTGTGCAATGAGTCAAGTGCAATCAGTTGTCATTCAATTTTCTGTCATTGCAGTTATAATTGGAGCACTACATCTTCTGTGAGAGGCTAATATTGCAGTTACTGAGCACAGCAACACGCAACCCTCTCTTTGTAATAGCAGCATTAATAAATGTAATGGCTCTTGTAAACTGTGGTCAAAAAATAGCCTGGCTCTGTCATGTTTGGCAAGAGGGAAGGCATCCTAAACGTCACCATTCAAGCCATTGTCTCAGCAGCAGTAAATCAACCTTATGACTTTTCCATTTAGCAGAGACATGAGACTGGGGATTCACTAGGGGGTCATCTGGAAGAAGATGACCCTGTGACCTCCGGCAAAAGGATTAGAAAACACTTTTTAAAGATCTACTTCAGATTTGGCAGCATACGAGGTTTGTGCTTCGGCATGACTCAGCTCATTTTCATTCATTCCTTGCCTCTGCCAATAAGTTTATTTAAACTTAATCACACACTGTTGGTAAGTGTTTGCACTGAAAGATGGCACATGTGCTGCTTTGGGGAGTCAGAGCAGAACTAGGAAAGTGACTGATGCCAATAAAGATGCCCCATTCAACATTAAAGTGGCATCATAAAGGCAGCAAATTCTCACTTAAAGGAGACTGCAAAATGAGCTGAAAAAACACAAACAAATGCAAAGAAGAAAGTGACCCTCAGTTGTAAAAATGTACACTAGTTGTTGTTTTTTTCTGTCCAACAGTATGAGAAACTGGTAGAGAGGGGGTAATATTACCCAAAATAAGATTAGTTGCACTAAGCTGGATATATTAAGCTACAGCTAGTAGCCTAAGAGCGTAATGCATTAACATTTTTGATCAACATATAAAAGGTTTCATAGTTCCTTATATATTGAATAAGATGTTGATGTTCAAGCCTTTCACTAAAACACCAAAACATCACCCTTACCATCACCTGAAGCACTTTCTTATTCAAATAAAACAAACACATGAGAGTTGATATATTTAACAAAGCTATGAGGTTGCAGACCGCCGCAGACTGAAACACAGAAGGAAAGGGAGGAGAGCGGTGATGTGAGCGGTGCATTACAAGGCTTTGAGATGACAGGCACACACACACACACACACTCACCCACTCGCACACACATGCACTTCTGTTGCATGTCCTCATCACACGCTCTTGTCATGTATTCTGAGAGTGAGAAGACGCAACAGCTGGGTTTACCACATTGAACAGACTGAGAGCAAGTGTGTGTGTGTGTTGTCATTTGCAACGCACTGACTCATATGGACTTCATTCATAACCACTATACACATATAGACACTCAGTGACCACCACATATTGTATTCTGAAAGTTAACAAGAAATCTCTTGCAGTGCAGATGTGGGTGTGTGTGTGTGTGTGTGTGTGTGTGTGTGTGTGTGCGCAGGCAAGCAATTATAACGCAAATCCAGTGGCCTGCTGAGGGCGTCCTACTCCATACAGCCCCTCTCTACTGCATTTTAACACTGTGGTGACAGGTGCTGGTCAAAGAGACAATGGAACTGGCAGGCAGCACACCCGAAAGAGAGAGAGACAGAGAGAAAGAGAGGGAGAGAGAGAGAGAGAGAGGGGCATTTGTAACAGTGTAGCCAATGCGTGAGAGAGGAGAGAGTTGCCAGTTAAACTCCCTCCACGGTTTGCCTAAATTCAAAGAAGTGTCACGGTGAAATTTCAAAAGAGGTTGCAATAAGATACAGCGAGAGAAAAGTGGAAGTCAGTGCAACGACAGGAGCATGAAAGGTGTGCATGTACGCCCAGCTCACAGCTCCCTCTCTCTCTCTCTCTCTCTCTCTCTCTCTCTCAGCCACAGACTATTGAAAGTTTTCAGGGAGTAGTTTGAGCCCGCTGGTTTGCAACGTGACTCCTCCCAGCCACACAGAGGAGATGTCAGGCCACCGGCCGGCCACACAATGCGTGCCCTTGGTGCCAAATTGGATTCTGTGGCGCTGATTCAACATGTTTGGTAGTGTTTGGTGGTGTATTTTTAGGAAGGGTGTAATGTATGTTTCCTGGGTGAGAGCACATACAAATAAAAAGTCGCCTTTGGCCTGTTTCTTAATAAAGCCCGCCTCTCGCCAGCAGTCATGTCAATGTGAAACTCACCCCTTCAAAATTCTTCGAAAGCACCTCACCTCAACTCACCTTTCGCTCTCACTTTAGGTCACCTATACACTGTACGAGGAGCCTGTTTGTGTGTGTGTGTGTGTGTGTGTGTGTATTGATATATAACTTCTCTCTCCTTTGAGTTTGAGTTTCTTCTTGCCTCCTCCTATGTATTGCCACTATTAGCATTTTAGGCCAGCTTTTTTTCTTGACCATCAGTAATTGCTATAGAAAGCCTACAAGGCCTACATATTAAAAAAAAAAAAAAAAAAAAATACACTCTTCAATAAAAAATACACAATACAAGAAAAAAAAAGAACATATTTTGTAAGTTATTTTGGCTTTTTCCATTTGATTTTATTATGATTTTATTCACTCACAAGTCAAACACACTAGCAAAAACACTACTAATATTATTATATTATTATATTCACAGTTTATTTGTTCATCGTAGGCTACATATCTCAAACTAGCTAACTAGCTTTCTTCGATAGCAACAGGCCAGTATGGATAGCTTGAACTTCTAAGGCCACTGAGCTGCTACCAAAATTGCAGTCTACACCGATTATCAGGACAGCCAATGTTTGTGGTGGAAAAAAAAATTAAATAAAAATAAAAATATGAGGGCATAAGGTAAGTCTTTACAACTGTAGATGTCAATTTTTTAGATTGTAATGGTGTAATTGTAATTTTGTGTGTGTGGTGTTATACATTGTTTATTGTATAACCTGAGTGAGTGCAGTGAGTTGGTGTGGTGTGTGTGTGTGTGTGTGTGTGTGTGTGTGTGTGTGTGTGTGCGCGGTTGGGCATTAGCGCTATCAAAGTGTGTGTGTTTGGCATGTCACAGGGGCCAGGTGCAGGGCTGGGTTGTTATCACGAGCACGGGTTCTGCTCAGGATAAACAGGGTCTCTTTCCCATCTCCCCAGGGGCCACCGTTTCCTGGTAGTCTTTGTAATGGGAGGAACACGACGTCCCAACAGCAGCGAAGATCAAACACCGCTTGTTCGCTGAGTCAGGGTTAAGAAAAACCGCCAGTCAACTCAAAAACATGCGTGACTAACCGAGGTAAATCAAGAGCGCTGGATGGCGGAAATATTCATCTATTAAAAGGTCGCAACCTTTCGCAAATGACCATCGTGTCTCACAGAGGGTTTAAATATCTCAAGTTATTTCCACTGGTAGACATTTTGCCATCCATTTTCTTTAATTACCAGCACTGGCCACATAACATCGAGTCTAGTTTGTATATTTATTTTTGCAGCGTTGGTCAAATCTGTTTCCAGTAAAATTTCCTCTGACTTTTTTCCTGATCATACCCATCCCATCCCATCATTCTTTTTTTTCCCATCCACGGCTGCTGCCATCACCACTGCAGCGCTTGGAAACATTTTCCCATTCAGTGTGTCTCATCTGTTCTTAACCTACAAGCTCCAATTCATTCTCTTCCCCTCTCTTCAGAAATCCCCCCACTTTCAACCAGTGATAACCTGCCCCCCCTCCCTCTCCCTCTCCCTCCCTCCCTCCCTCCCGCTGCCTTGTGGGGCAGGAAACGGGGCGGCTCAGACGTACTGTATGGTCCCGCGCGTCTGGGCCGGAACCAGGATGTGTTGCTAGGCGCAGGGATGATTGTGTCAGCACTTGCTGGCCGCTTCGTTTCCTTACAGGTGATCTCCTGAATGGACACTGACAGATATACATTTCCTGCTATTTTTCACTTCTGCGGGAGGGGAGCAGAAAAACAGGGCATTCTGGTGACCACGGGGCCACCTCCGCAAAGCAGGCTCCCAAGTTAGCAGACCTTCGGACCGGGTGAGACAAAGACACAGCAGCCCTCCATTCGGCCGGTCGGCCACGAGACCCTGGGATGACCCCGTGACCTCACGCTAGAGGTGGTGGGGTGAGGGGAGGAGGTGGTGGTGGTGGGGGGGGTCCTGTCAGATGTCAGAGGTGGCTCCAGATCCGGTGGAAGGGGTGTCACTGTTGTGGAGGCTGGATGAACGGGGAATATTGAGGAAGCAACTCTTGATTTCTGACGCGTTTGATGAACTTTGATGGGTGGAAGGTCGAGGAGGATGAGAGGGGTGGAGGAACAGGGTGCAGCGGGGGAGTCGGGACGGGCTGGAGGGGGGGTGGTGGGGGGCGTGATGGCGTGTGGCAGGATAGTTGAGGTCGTTCTTTTGATTTATGATTTTTCAACTTTTCTAACAGTGGGGACTGCAGAGTTTGTGCATGGCAGCAGCACAGGGAAAGGGGAGGGGGAAGCAGGGATGGGATGGGATGGGAAGTGAAGGAGGGATGGGGTGGTTCAGAAGTGGAGGGGTGGTCACGCTCTTTTGATTCATGACTGGGGTGATTAATGTCCGAGGATATTACCCCTCGGAAAAAAAGTGCTGGCCCCTTGACTGAAGTTGTGTTTTGTTACATGTCTGACACGCAGGAGTGATTTGGCCTCCTTTTGTTTTCTGAAGCTGACAAGAAGAGGGGTCATCTCTGCTGAGGAGGCAGGAAATATTTTTGATCGGTTCATAATGAGCAGAAAGCTTATGCGCTTGCTTGAACCAATTAAATGCAGCACTTTTATCTCATAAAAATGCCCTTTATTGTATTATGAAATGTGAAAACTTTTTTCCTCATTTCCTCATGGATAAGATTTGCTGTTTGGCGAGATTAACATCAGACTTAAAGTCAAGAGAAAAGTACACGGCTGCACATTCAAGCTCTGATGCAAATTATTTTATTCATGTTTAAACTACACCTGAAGGCATAGTTCACTCATTTTGAAAAATTGGATATTATTTCACTTCCTCCCTAGCTGTTCTGTAGGACAGTAGTGGTGCTACACTGCAAAAAGTCAAAATCTTACCAAGATTATTTGTCTTATTTCAAGCCAAAAATGTCTTATTTCTAGTCAAAATATCTCATTACACTTAAAATAAGACATGATCAGCTCAGAAGTAACTTGTTTTTAGACAATTTTCACTTGTTTCAAGTGAAAATTCACTTGAAATGAGTGAAAATTTGCTTGTTTCGTTGGCAAAATTTGCCAGTGGAAAAAGCGAAAATTCACTTGAAACAAGTGAAAATTAGCTAGAAACAAGAAACAAATTTTGCCAATGAAACAAGCAAATTTTCACTTGTTTCAAGCAAATTTTCACTTGAAACAAGAGACAATTGTCTAAAAACAAGTTACTTCTGAGGTGATCATGTCTTATTTTAAGTGTAATGAGATATTTTGACTAGAAATAAGACATTTTTGACTTGAAATAAGACAAATAGTCTTGGTAAGATTTTGACTTTTTGTAGTGTATCTTCCTCTCATTGTTACTGAGTGCTGGATACTGGCTGGATGCTCCAAATGCTAACTGTTAGCCTCCTGCCATTGGGGTGGACTTCCCCCCGGCTAACATGCTTCAAAGTAATCTCTGAGGCAGTTAGCATGTGGAGCATCCAGCCAGTATGCAGCACTCAGTAACAATGAGAGGAAGACAGCACCACTACTGTCCTACACAACAGCTGTAGTGAAATAATATCCAATTTTTCAGAATGGGGTGAAGTATCCCTTTAACTCTGATATACTCATACTGATACGTCTGTTACCAAAAGGCCTTTCCTTACTTAAGTTTAGCATAAGTCATTCAAATGAGGCTGAGAACCAGCACAGCTAAATATAAATAACCACGGTTTCCTCTCATTCATCGTCTGTCTCCAAGCTCTGCAGCTCTCCTGGCTAGACAGTCAGCCGACAGTCTGCCACATCATACAGTGCAACAGATCGAAGAATTTCTTTTTCTGTTGTGGCATATTATAGATACACTGCAAAAAGTCAAAATCTTACCAAGATTGTTTGTCTTATTTCAAGTCAAAAATGTCTTATTTCTAGTCAATTACACTTAAAATAAGACATGATCAGCTCAGAAACAACTTGTCTTTAGACAATTTTCACTTGTTTCAAGTGAAAATTTACTTGAAACAAGTGAAAATTAACTTGAAACAAGACACAAATTTTGCCAATGGAACAGGCAAATTTTTACTTGTGACACAAGTGAACAAGTAAAAATTTGCTTTACTTGTTTCAAGTAAATTTTCACTTGAAAAACGTGATTTCTGAGCTGATCATGTCTTATTTTAAGTGTAATGAGATATTTTGACTAGAATAAGACATTTTTACTTGAAATAAGACAAATAATCTTGGTAAGATTTTGACTTTTTGCAGTGTATCTCTGTTTGGATTCTGTAGGTGGAACACTTCTTAAGTTGTTTGAATTTAATGAAATGGTATAGTAGAGTAAATAGTACAGGATAGGTTGGTGGCCTTTGGAGGTCTCATTGAGATTTTGTTCCCTTTTTTATTCAATACTCTCATTGGCTACTGGGTTTATTTTCCAGGATGGGGCAGATTTGTCTTCTTCAGAATAAAACAAATACATGAATAATGATAAAAGCGCGGGTATCGACACAGACACAGCTGAGGCCTTTTATTTCAGCCCATGTACATTTGAGTGTGTTTGCATGTCTGAATGGGCTCACATGTAGGCGTGTGTCTATTAACATGTAAACGCATGCATGTGTGTGCCTGTGCATCGCATGTCTGTGTCTTGAACCCCTGCAGAGCGACCAGCAGCACACACACACACACACACACACACACACATAAGGAGGTGACGGGAAACACCAAGGTCAGCCATGGCCCGGGACCTCTGCTCAGCCATCTTGTTTTTTTGGAGGACATAAATCACACGAAATCCACCGGTTCCTCTCTTCTTCAAAGGCCTTTGTCTGGCAGCCTTGGTACAGAGGTTATCAGCGGGGCAGAGGCAATAGCGTGTATAATAGACTCACTTACACGGCCTGATAAGATGCATTGAGAGTCCGCGGCCCTCATTCTGGGCTGTCAATAAAAAGAGGGAATCGGAGTGTTTTTCCAGGCTTTGAATTGAATTCTATCACATCAATGCGGCGTTTTTTTTTTTTTGTTTTTTTTTCGACTCAGACGTGTCTGCCAGTGTAAACTGTGGAATCATTGTTTGGGTTCCTGTCTGCGGGGTTTTCTGCGACTGACCCCGTCTGGGTGATTAAACGGCCGCGCGCTGGAGGTTTCAGCGCCATCGTCCCTGGCCCGGATCAGAAGGTTATACACACACAGCCGCACAGTAGATATTGATGCTGTCAATAAAAGTGTCTTCGAGTTATGTCGGCCGACTCGACGCTCCAAGGTTAAGCGGTGTTAAAGCGCACCTTCCCCTCCTTGTTTGTCTCGGTGTCATGTCAGCGCCTTTTACGCCTGCTTGTTCACTCGTGGCGACAACTTTTCTGACAAATACACCGCACATCTAATCGGAGGTCACCCTCACGGTTCCTGCGCGTGCTGAACCAAGGAGCGCCGGTGGGGCGGGGGGTAGGGCGGCGGGGGGGCATCGGCTATTGCTAATCACTAACACTGGGGCTAACGGCAGCGCGAGCCTAGCAGCCGTGTGATCTCCAGCTAACCTTGCCCACGGGCCTCTTTTGTCTGCGCGCCGCACACGGCTGGCTCCATCCCCTCTCTGTTATTGAGCGGAGTTCGGGGGGTGGGAGGCGGGGAGGGGGGGGCTAAATCAATGGCGAATCGCTGGCACCGTTCTCAGGACAGTGACCGTAGCCCAGTCTGTTGGCCCCCCCCTCACCTCCCCTTCCAACACGGCTTTCTCATCCCTCCCGCAACCGCTCCTCCACCCCCGCCCGCCCGCCCCAACCCCTCCTGTCTGATTGACACTTGAAAGGTGGCCGAGGACAGGGCCGGAGGCGATGTTCCGCGCTCTGGAACCCCTCCGTGCAGGGGAACAGCTGGTGACATCTGCAGTAGAGGCCCACAAAAGGCAGTTGAAAGCGTGCATTCGCGCCCCCCCCCCTCCTTCCCCTTCTTCCCTCGTCTCCCTTCTTTTCCTCTCTCTCTCTCTGTCTCTCTCCTTCTCTCTCGCCCTCTCTCTCTCTCTCTTTTTCTCTACCCTCTCAACCCCTCTCTCCTCCTCGCTCTTTCTCTTTCATTTCTCTGCCTGTGTGTCCTCTCTCTCTCTCTCTCTGCCTCAGATGTCCCCTCTATCTCCTAAGAGCTGGCCCTTTTGTCTAAAGCAGTGATACAGGCGCCCGGGCGCCTTTGAAACGCGGGCTTTAAACTTGAAGAGCTTACGCCGGAGCATGTGTGTCTGAGCGAACGAAAGGAGGGGGGACAGGGAAAAAAAAAAAGAGAGAGAGAGGACAGAGAGCCTGTATGTTTGTACAACACCCAAAACAGAACAGTTTTTCCTCCCTTTAAAATAAACTCCCTCTAGTCATTTCATTTATTTATCTGTCCGCTTCTTCACTGAGGAATCAGCCAGTGTCTCTGCGTTTGGATCTCCTTACATGGAAACTATCGGCCGTATTGATATCCGTGTGCACACGCCCCGGTTAAAAGCTGCCTTTTAAGAGGCCCCATGTCCCTGTTTCAATGGCATCAGCCCGGCTCCGGCTCACAGTGATTGCTTGGGCGGCGGGAAGGGGGTATCGACTCCCGTTAAAAGAATCCAAACGCGTTCACTGACGAGACACACATCGCCCGCAGGAATGTCAAACTTTCCGACCCGTTTTCTCTCTCTCTCTCTCTCTCTCTCTCTCTCTCTTCTGTCTGTGTCCCTCTCCCTCCCTCTCACTCCGGCTTTTTCTCTCCTGTGGCTCTGTTCCACAAGCAAAGGCTAACATGTTTGCGAACTGCCCTCGCGTCCATGTTTCTGACGTTTACATTACATATCAAAAGTGATATTTTAATGAATTGGAGGGCTAACTTTCTGTAAACGTTACGGTGCAAAAAAAAAAAAAATCTCCATTTGAATAAGTTCTTTAGTCTCATTATCAGAGTTTCAAATGCCGTTCTGTGGGATGAGACGCTCCGCTGTCAGTCAACGTCTTTTCAGAATTTTCGACTGATATGCCTTCCTCTGCCTTGTTTCAACAGATTTACACTCACCTCCAGATTATATTGTATTGGAAACCAGTGGGATTATGGTACCCTACTGGCAGGATTTTTTTTTTTTTCATTGTTTGGGAAAAAAACAAGATTTTAAACTGAATTGTTGCAATATCTCCTGTGCAAAGCAGGCAACATCTGCCTGTTGATGTGTATAGACTCTATCAAACTGGGAAGCTATGTGGTGCACCTTTTCGGTGTCATCATCAAAACAAAGTGATAAGCATCTCAGAGTTAACCCTTCACCCAGAGCGACCACGGGGGAACTGTAATTCCGGCTTTTCAGCGTCGCCACACCCAACACCTCCAGCCTCCCTTCTCCTCTGTTACCTCGTCTCCTCCTCGAAGAATGGAAAGGAAGGGTCAAAAGGTCGGCGTGCTCCAGGTGCCCTCCTGGCATCAATATTTCAGCGCCGTGTGAATCCCTCCTTCAGGGAGCCGGCCCCCGTTGACTGAAAGGTATCTTCAGGGCCCAGGGGCCGGCTGACGGATGAGCACAAAGCACCCATCAAGCCCCGAGCAGCGCCGCGGCTCGCACGGTTAGCACTGTGTGTGTGTGTGTGTGTTTGTGTGCATGCGTGTGTGTGTGTGTGTGTGTGTGTGTAAGCGGAAGGCTCGGGCAGCTCCCCCGCGGTCTCCTTTGTTGGGCTAACCTGCCGTATGAATGGAGGGGGAGCTGTGAGTGACAGAGGAAAGTGTAGCGGGCGGTAAAGTGAGATATTGACCTCTCAGTCGCCGTGGAGGGAGCGCAGGGGGAGTGAAGCGCTCGCCGCCGCGCGCGAGAGTGTGAACGCATGCATCCGTGCAAGGTGGCGAGGAAGCCCGGGACGGAAAGCGGGAAGCGTCCACTCGTCTGAATAGGCGCTTGTGCTCGTACAGTAAGCCACAAACTTGTCTCCGAGTTGGGTTTTTTTTTTTCACGGAGCAGAAAGCGAACAGCTCCTGTCAAGTGGCGGTACACCCAACCGAGGGCTCGGTGCAGCTCGTTGGCCTCGCAGCTCAGTAACATGAAACAAGATTCCCCCCGATGATAATATTCAGTTTCAGCTCTGCCAGCGCGTCCTGTCTGCCCCCGGCCAGAGCCCCTCCAAGACAAAGGGGGAAGGAGCCCGGCGGGGGAACAGTAGCTTCTTGTTATTATGACATGCGGTAACATGAACTCCTTGGAAGACTTCTCCTGTCATCCCGGCCTGAGGTCCTTTTTATTCCACCAGGCAGGGGATCTGGAGGTCACGACCCCCCGGACAGATTATGCTGGAACATGCCGCGCTGTGTTGAAACTGACTTGAATAACTTTATTGGCCGAGCCGCCCGACGGGCCCTTTGTGCCGGCTCCCTTCGGAGGCTGAATACAGATTAGTCCGCAGATCGGCCATTCATATCACAGTGTACGCAAGCCGAGTTTATCTACTCTACTGTCTTTACTCTGGCTTTGAGAAATTCATACACCGCATGCCAAGCGAAATTTAGCAAAAATAATTCCAAAAGATGAGTGTATCAAAGAATTACATTCTCACACCTTCCTTTAAAATTTCGGAGTAAATTCAAAGTGGAAATGATTGTTTCTTTTTTTTTTTTTTTTTTTTTTGATTGGCTCTTGGTACTAAGCAGGGGTCAAATTGAGACTGGAGCCCTGATTCTCCCAAATTCACAAAAGTGAACATGTGCATGTGCAGCAGTGGTGGTGGTGAATATTAAGTTTTATTGATAATGTCTTGAAGTGGAATAAATGCACATATATATAGCAGCTGTCATCTTTGCTCTGAAAAAGTCCAACATGCCCATGTATAGGTCAGTAATCTGCTTCATTCATTCATTTCAATGAGTCTTGACACTCTTTAATTTCACTACCAAATCTAACTTTATTTAAACCCTCCAGATGCTCCAGATGTCATTTTGATGTACTTCTTAGGTGTTAAATTCAATGTAATAAAGTTTTTCAGTGTCTTTTAATAACTTTAAGTCTCCAGTGTCTGTAACTGCATCTCTGTAGTGATGTATAGAACAAATACAGAGAATGCAAATCTGAAATTCTTTTGTTGATACAAAGTTGTTGTTGTACTGTGCTCCCCGGACGCCTGTCAACGAGAGAGTGTGTTCATCTGCATTCTCTGTTTATGAAGTTTGAGTTTATGTTATGTTTATGCTGTTCATGTATTATGAGTTTAAGTGGCACTTTTCTTTTTTTTTTCACCAGCACCCACCACAGCTAATGGGGGAATTTTGGGCCCCATGAAAAAAAAAAAAAAAAAAAAAATATATATATATATATATATATATATATATATATATAGTATTTACTTCGATGATGGTTTAATAATTTTATATTAGTTTTTACCTATTTTTGGGGCCCTGTCAGGCAAGGGCCCTTGGAATTGTCCTAACTTTTCCCCCATATACGGCCCTGGCTGGTGCTCATAACTCATTTCTTCATAAAATCAGTTCCTGTGTAGCAGAGCAGTTATTACCAGCAAAGTACTACCCAACTAGTATCAGTGGCAGGACGTACTTGTTTTTCTGTGAGAATAATTGCTATTACTTTTGATTGTTTTAGTCCATGAAACTTGCCATAAAACGTGCAGCGACATGCAGTTTGCCTCCACTTCCTGATGGCTGCGGTTTTGTTTGCTCCTGCAGGTTCGCCTTTCAGACAAAAAGAGTCGGCGCCGCTCGCCCTCTGACAGCCGCCACCCTATTTTTTGTTGCACTATTAATATTCCCGCTCTGTAGTCCGTGGCGGGGTTCAAAGGCGCATGCCACGGTGCAGGAGATGACAAGTCTGCTGTGGCACCGGGCGAGCCAAAAAAGTGACAGTGACGCGGCCCGCTCTCTCTTGTTAACGAAATAAATAAATTTGCTCGGAAAAGCCAATAAGCGGCGGGCGGGAAGCAGAGCCAAGGATCACTGCGGTCAAAAACAACCACTTCAGCCATTAATCTCTCTAACTCTCTTAGCCTCCCCCCCCCCTACCCCCCGGCGCCCCCCCCCTTCCCACTTTCTATCTTTCTCTCTCCTCTGAGAGAATTACTGCCATAGATGTATAATTCACGGTGGTTTGGCTTTAGAAGGGCAGCGGTTTCTGTCGGAAACACGGTGACAGCCAAGTTAGCGCACCCTCTCATTCAACTCAGCCACCTGTTCACTGGGGAGGGGGCAGAGAGGGACGCCTGATTCATATTTCATCTCTCCTCCAGTCTAATGACTTTGTTGTGCAGTCGGGTTTGGAAATCGCCTCATGTATTAAAGATGACAACTTAAGGAATCCTATAGCCCTGACATGATTGAGCACTTAGGCAGACACTTTTGCTTGTAATCTAGATTGCTTGTGTCAAGTCGAACTTGTCAGCCCCCTATTCCCAAGACCGACTCATCATTTCAAGTCCAATCCGTGCGCTCAAGTTTAACAGGGTGGCAAAACTGTGGATTCAACTCTTCCTCTCAGCCGCTCTCCTAAAGGCAGACCGTTTATTTCCCTCACTTTCCTGGGATTTCATGAAATTACACTGCAAAAACTCCAAATCTTACCAAGATTATTTGTCTTATTTCAAGTCAAAAATGTCTTATTACTAGTCAAAATATCTCATTACACTTAAAATAAGACATGATCACCTCAGAAGTAAATTGTTTTTTAGACAATTGTCTCTTGTTTCAAGTGAAATTTGCTTGTTTCATTGGCAAAATGTGTTTCTTGTTTCTAGCTAATTTTCACTTGTTTCAAGTGAATTTTTCACTTTTTCCACTGGCAAATTTTGTCAATGAAACAAAAATTGTCTAAAAACAAGTTACTTCTGAGGTGATCATGTCTTATTTTAAGTGTAATGAGATATTTTGACTAGAAATAAGACATTTTTGACTTGAAATAAGACAAATAATCTTGGTAAGATTTTGCGTTTTTGCAGTGTATTTCATCATCTCAGGATTCACTCTGAATCGGGGAGGCATACTGAAAAAAATCTTTATGGCTCAGTGTGTAGACGCGTGTGTGCATGCATGCCTGTGCATGTATGTGTGTGTGTGTGTTTGCCCATGTCAGTGGCATTTATTAGGGTGGCTTGATTTTTGGAGGTGAGGAGGAATAACAAGTTAGGGCTTTGGCAGCCGCCCGCTCTCGCCCATCTGCGCGGCCCCTGCCTCAGTCTCAGGGTTTCCTCGTCGATGATGAGGGCTGTCAGGGGCTCTTTAACCTCCTAACTGCTGCTCCCCATCGGCCCTAATCACACATTAATGACATCAGGAGGAGACCCCGGGGCTGGCCGTGTCGCTGCCTGCACACAACAGAGTACTGATGAAGAGGCCAATTACCAGCCGGCAAATAGCATAACCTCAGCTGATCGTACAAGGGTTATGGGCTATTAGCGGGCAGGGTACAGTCACAAAATCCAGCGCAGGCTCAAGGAAAGATCTGCTGATGTTAATTGTGGGAGGTTTGTGGGTGTGTGTGCGGGGTTGGAGGGTGAGGGGGGGCGTGGTGTGCTATCTTACAAGTGTCAAAAGGATGGCGCTTTTCGTATTCTTCCTGAAAAGTACTTTTTAATCAGCCGTGGTGTAGACAGGGGATGACACAGCCTCACACCAGCCTCGTCTATCAGCCAATTTTTCTGTATCTCTACCTGGATCTGCAGCCAAATTCTCACCTTTTGGCAAGCGCGCGTGTGTGAGAAAGAGCTGGAGCATGTGTGCACCTGATTACTATGCGCAAGGAGTCTAGCTGTGAAGCACCTCTGAGTGGGAAAACTATTCATATTTCATCAAAATGTCTTTGATTTCCCCCAGACACACACACATCCACACACACACACACATGTACACACACACACACACTCACGCTGCGCGCTCAGTCCTGTCCGTTTCCTCACTCGGAGATGAGTGAGAGTGTTTGTATGAAATATTAACAGGCCATTTGCTCCTCTGCTTCCTCTGTTTGAGAGCTGGATTGTTGGCCCTGTGTCTCTGGTCCCTCTTTGAGGCCATCTGGTGGGTTCGGGCACCGGGGAGGTTTCCGGGAGGGGGCCCCTGTCACCCAGGCAGGCCAGCCCAGAAAGCAGCACCGCCCTGGGGATCGATACGCCCGACCTGCTGGGTGACGGAGCATCAAAGCTCTCCAACCTGCCAGATCACTGTACATGCTACAAGGGCCGCCGATATGTAAACGCCGCTGCTTACCATGAGACCCCGCGGGGAGGCGCCGCAGTCTTTGTGCCACTTCTGAGGCTCTGTTTTCGATGCAGTTTATGTGCTATTTATGTGGGCCTTTGTAGAGCGGCGGTCTGGTCGCAGAGCCATTGACAAAATGCCCAGGCTCCCTTTGCACTTTGGAGGGCTTTTCTTTTCCTTTAAAGGCCGATCTCTTATTTTAAAACCTCTTTAGAAGACTATTTTTTTCATCTCCCGGACCACATTGAACTCGGAATATTTAACTTTAAATCAAGAATTCGAAGCTTACAGGTGATCAAACGCCGGACAGCTGACCAGATCAATCAACCGCACCTTAAGGATGTGGAACACCAGCGGCCCCCTTGGAGCCGGTGGCGTTAAATGGAGCGCCGTTGTCGGGCAAAATCACCAGGGTGTGTCCTCCTCAAACAATAATTCCACTGCTTTTCTCTCCATATGGTATTTGTACCACTGTATAGATGCTGCTCTTTTTTTTTTCTCTCTTTTTTTCATTACATAAATCAAACACACTTTGGAGCAAGTATATACAATCTGTGTGTGTGTGTGTGTGTGAGTGTGTGTGTTTGTTGACATTTGATGTCCTTGTTTTGGGTAATGGATTTGTCCCTGGCAGAGAGAGGGGCTGGGCCAGAGGCGGTCTTACGAGGCCCCTGGGTTAAGGAGGCTGCATTAGCCCACTGCTAACTGATTACAGATCAGACAGCTGGTGCACACACACAAACAGACACACACACACACACACACACACGCGTGCACACATGTATGCAAATGCACGCATATACACACACCTATACATACATGCATGCACACCGGCGCACATGCATGCACGCATACACCCTCACACACACACACACACACATTCAGCACACACACAGCAGCGCTATTAGCGTAATTAAATGCTTAGAAATTAAAACGCACTGATGTAAATGCTCAGAAACAAATAATGAAAAGTACATAATTGTATCGGGCTTTAAGGAGGTCTCGTGTTATTTCTGCACGTAGTGATGCCGGTGAAATGGATTTCTCGGCTGTTTACAGTGATATTATTCTTGTTTCAATAAGCATCGTCTGCACTGCATGACCTAAATAAGCCCTATATGTAAGCCCCACGCAAGGATACGGTATGGATCACAGATTAGATTTGTAATATTATTTAAAGAGCCGGGTGAACACAGCGCTGGGACGGTGGATTATTCAGCAAGGCTGAGGGAAGTATCATTATCACACTCATCTGCATGCCAGGCTAACTCTGGCCATTCTTTCAGGCAGGGGAGTCTCACACACACACACACAGCACACACCACACACACTATGCACACACGATCCTCTCTTCCTCTTTCACTCTTCTTTCTCCTCTCTCCGTCCACACCACCGTGTCTGGCCCTCCTCTGGTTGGCCGGTGTGTGCCAGCCTCGCGGTGCCATGTGTGTCCATGTGTGACGCTGGCAGCACCTGGGGCCTCACAATAAAATACAGCCATCATCAGAGGTCTTATTCACAGACCAACACACCGTCACCGTTCAAACACAGGAGCGCCCCGTATGATCCAGCGGCCCCCTTCTCTGAATTCAAACAGCATTTGATCTGTGTGCCTGGCTGATGCTAAATTAGCGATCTTTTGTGTCCAAAAATATAGAACCTGCACCTCTGAGCTGGATTCACACAGTGTGTATACATCCTATTATATGCTGGACTAGATGTTTCAGCATTATCATTTATCATCTCTCAGTAGATGCACATTTTTTATTTAAAAATTGACATTTTAAGGAATATTATCTGATTTTCTTAACATCTAAACACCTGAAATTGCCGTTTAATTCAGTGGATTGAACATTTCTGTTGTGTGATTTGATTATTTAAAGTGATGTAGCGTGCATGTGTCATAGTAGGGCTGGCCAATATGGACAATATATATGGAGGCACTGCAGCCACTTTGAGGCATTTGCGCCTATAGCACATTATTATATGTCTGATGGAGGTCTTATGTTATATGTTATATGTATGTGTGTATATTATTTGGTATTTGTTGTTTTGCCACGAAGAACAAGTGTCTCGGACGCAAGAAGAATTTCAGAAGAGATTCTGACAATAAAAGTACTCAACTCAAAATTATATTTTTGACCAAATACCTCAATATCAATATTGTGATATTATTCCAATGACTACTATTGGTGCTTTGACAAAATATTTAACTGATGAGACAATTATTAGTAGTATGGATATGATGATGAAGCAGGTAGAGGAAAATAACAGCTGTAACAGTCTAATAATTTGAGGAAATTGTTATGCAGCCTTTCAAACCAGGAAAAGACGACACTTATGCCACATCACAAGATCACCATATCCAAAATCACAGATGATATCAAGTCTATTATATCGAACATCAATATATTGCTCATCCCTACGTCACAGCATGATGCATAGGTAGGTAGGTAGGTAGATACTTTATTCATCCCGCAGGAAATTCACATTTTCTTCAGCAGTATCCACAGATTACAGATTAAGTAAATCAAAACAATAGAAATAAAGAATAAGATCTAAGTATAACAGAATAAGAATAACCTAACAACAGAACAACAGAATAACCTAAGTACAACCCAGTGTGCAAAAAGTAATGTGCAACAAAAAAGAACAGAAAAAACCGTGTGCATGGGTGTATAAAATGTGCATAGAGGTAGGTCAATGTGCAAATTTAGAAGAACATTAGAAGAACATTAGAAGAACATATGCACATGATACAGTAAAAAAGGCCATATTCCTTAACCCTGTGTTTGATTCTTTTTCTTATGAAAGCTAACGGCACGCTCTCTCTGTTTTGAATTTAAGGCTAAGGATTTGCAAAGTCCTGCTCCATAAACATGGCATCCCGTCACTGCACCCTGTCAACTACATTAAAGAGGCCGAGCAGTCCCAGCACTAAAGCCACAAATGGCTCACGGAAGTGTGACACGACAGAGAAGAATAGGTTTAATAGTGTGTTAATGGACGATTTCAGTGTCAGATTACATCCCGCGGGAGCAGCCGTACTGTATAGTGTGTGTGCGCTCACTGTAAGGCACACAAGCAAGGCAGGCGCACACACACACACACACGCGTGCACACACACACACAAACACAATAAAAAATGAATATAATTTAACACTGGAATTGGATTTATTTATAAGGAGATTTAGGTTTGTTTGTGTCTCAAGGTTTGCTTCTGCGTGGAGAGGCAGGGACAAATAGCAAAACGTGTGTGTGTGTGTGTGTGTGTGTGTGTCTGTGTGTATGTGTGTGTGAGAGAGAGAGAGATTGTATGTAATGGCTAAATGAGGCAGATTGAGGTGTTAACATCATTATTGCACATTTCCTTCCCATGAAATAAAGCATTGTTTCCTCTGCTGCCATCAGGATGGGAATACATAATCCCAGATTAAAAAGGATGGGTTAGCAGACACACACCGACGCACAATGAGCCTTTTGTGTGTGCATGAGTGTGCGTGAGTGTGTGTGTGTGTGTGTGTGCGTGTGTGTGTCATTATTGTTTACTGTACTGCTCAAACACCTGCAGGAGGAGGCGAAATGTTCTCATCCACACACACGGTCCAATGTGCAGCCCTCTGTTCAGCGTGAGCGGCGTTCTCAGATCCGGACACATGGTCGCAAATCTCATCGCAACTGCAACTGTCATATGGCAGCTTAATAAAACGATTTGTGACAGGAGGGAACTGAAAGCAGCTGCATTTTTCCGGCTGGTTTTGAAACTGCACTGCGAAAACTCTCCGTCTTAACAACGTATTTTGGCGAATGTAAAGTCTTCAAAATCGTGTTCCTCTTAAAACGAGTGACAGATTCTGCCAGTGGGATTACATAATCCCTCTTGTTTCCAGTGCAGGTTAATTTGACTCAGGAATTTGACATAAATGTGTTGAAACAAGGCAGAATAAGGCAGATCAGCCCACTGGGATCATGTTGCACTGCAAAAACTCCAAATCTTCCCAAGATTATTTGTCTTATTTCAAGTCAAAAATGTCTTATTTCTAGTCAAAATATCTCATTACACTTAAAATAAGACATGATCACCTCAGAAGTAACTTGTTTTTAGACAATTGTCTCTTGTTTTAAGTGAAAATTCACTTGAAACAAGTTAAAATTTGCTTGTTTCATTGGCAAAATTTGTATCTTGTTTCTAGCTAATTTTCACTTATTTCAAGTGAATTTTTTCCACTGGCAAATTTTGCCAATGAAACAAGCAAATTATCACTTGTTTCAAGTGAAAATTGTCTAAAAACAATTTACTTCTGAGGTGATCATGTCTTATTTTAAGTTTAATGAGACATTTTGACTTGAAATAAGACAAATAATCTTGGTAAGATTTTGCGTTTTTGCAGTGCTGGAAACAAGTTGGTTAGCATTGGAAATAAGTGAGATGATCTCATCCTTCGGGCAAATTTTTCACTTCGTTTGAAGAAAAACAAGATTTTAACACTGAAGAGGAGACTAAAACATGGAGATTTTTTTGGAAAGGAGGAAAATCCAACAGGCTGGAAACTGTTTTGGCGGGAAAGAAAAAGACAGGACTAAATGAACTGTTACGTTTTTGGATTTTTTATTCCATTTCTTCTGAATTGCGAAGGTTCAAACACAAAACACAAACATCTGAAAACACAAAAGGGCTGAGACGGCATCGCTGCCTTTTTGCACAATGACACTTAATTCAAGAAAATTCCAGAGTCAAGGTGGTTAGCCGTGGAAACAAGTGGAATTATCCCATCTGACTCGCAGATTGTTTCATTTATTTTACGAAAAACAACTGAACGCTGATGAGACTAATGATTTGAGATGGATTTTCTTTTCAGATTTTCTTTTCATATGCAGTTTTCCTTGAATTTGAGTCCTTGAAGTGCACATGTGGCTTGCTGCATGCCTGCATGATGCATGTACAAAGACAGGACGGATTCAGGATTTACCTCGCCATCCACTCCATGTGATTGAGAGATTACTTAATCGGGACAGGATGGGGTCTCCCCAGGCTTGCGCAGGGGCTAAGGCCCCCTCTAAACTGTCATAGTTCTTGGTCAGTCATGCAAGAGAATCCGTGGGTCACTGGGTGGGCCAGAGAAAGCAGCTCACAAGTTGCTCACTGTGACAGATGTCCTGTGGAAGATTCTGTCTCCCCACACCCACACACACCCTCCATCTCTATCACCCATCCCTCCCACCATGCTCCCTCTCCCTCTCTCTCTCCCTCTCTCTCTCTGCCTCGCTCAGTTCTTCTAAGCTGGGAGAGAGCAGTGCGAGGTGATCCCTGGCCTGCTTAGCCTACTTCCCAAGACCTTGCTCTCTCACAGCGAGCGTGTTTGCGTCTATGTGTGTGTGTGTGTGTGTGTGTGTGTGTGCTTATGCGTGAGGATAAACTCGGCCTCAGCACTTGTTTGAACTCTCGTCTGTACGCCTGCAGGTGTCAGTTTGGCGCTTTGACAGCCTGATTGACCCCTCCTGAAGCCCTGATCTTTGGCTGAAGTGTGAAATGCTGCATGGATGAGACACCGTGTAGCAAACTATTTGCTGCGATCGAGTCTTACTGATCCTAGAGCTGCGGTTTCCAGCGCGGGGTCCTCGAGGGCCTTCCAGGGGGTTCCTCAGCAAAATGAGGAACAGTTTAATTTTACTGCCATTTAACACACTAGAAACGGTTGCGATACCAAATAAATGTATGAGTTATTGACAAGATTTAAGAGTGTTCAAGATTAGCAACTAAACCATTTGTCCCTCACTATAACGCGGTTCACCTTTTGCGGACTCGCAGTTTCGCAGATTTTTTTTAGTGCAATTTTGCATGCTTTTTTTTTTTTTTTTTTTTTTTTTTTTTACAGCGTATTGTGTTCTGCGTCCTGATTGGCTAAGGGAGAGCCCGCGCATTGTGTTCTGTGTCCTGATTGGCTAAGGGACTGTAGACCATTGTCAATCAATCTGCGTTCATTCTATAATACTGGACTTATTTTTCTACAAAGGTTTGAACTTTGAGAGTTTAAACAAGAGAGAAAAGTGAGAAAATGTTAATGCCTGTCTGAGAAAAGTGTATAAAGTGTGTAGTGAGGGGGTTTACAGCCTTAAAACATCTAGAATAATTGTAAAAAATAAAGCTGACTACTTTGCGGATTTCGCCTATTGAGGGTTATTTTTAGAACGTAACCCCCGCGATAAACGAGGGACCACTGTACTTCATACAAAGCAAAATATGTTTTCATGTTCTGTGGGATAAAATCACTTCTGCTGGGGGCCTAATGGAAGTCAACTTCCAGAACATGAAAAGCTTTGAAAACAACTTAAGCAAAAAACCATCCCTTTTTTCATCCACTGGGATAAGGGAAAAGGGAAAAACGCTGATGTGAATGTTACCATTTGTTAGCTAGCTTTCTCCCTTTGGTTGGCTTGTTACCTTGTTAGTAACAAAGTATTTTTGGTGGCTAAGATTGGCTGGTGAGCTAACAGTAGCTACCAAAATGCTTGGTTAAGGTTAAGGGAAGTTTATGGCTAAGGTTAGAAAAAGTTAGCTAGGGTTAGGGTTCGGGCCCTCACTTGGCCTTGGATCCAAACCCTGGTCCTTTTATACGACATCATGTTGCTGTTTATTCGTACAACAGTGTATTTTCATGTAGTCCAGTAATTTTAGGCTATATGCGCTAATAAGGAATATAAGGAATAAATGCCAGAAGAGACATTTAAACAGTGAATTAAAAGGTTACTATATATATATATATATATATAGTAATCTTGAATTAAAAGGTTACTATATAACAGTGAATTAAAAGGTTACTATATATATAGTAACCTTTTAATTCACTGTTTAAATGTCTCTTCTGGCATTTATTCCTTATATTCCTTATTAGCGCATATCAAATCAGATAATGTGTGATATGCATGTGTAAACAGAATAATTCAAAGAACTTGTAATTGATTTTTTTTCTTGTCTTTGTGTGTGTAATCAACTTGTGAATTTTTATAGTGATATCTCAAAGTAAAATTTGGAACCCCTTTCCCCTGTGTGTTAAAAACAGTGTTTTTTGGTAATATGTGGTCATATAGAGGTGATTTTCAAAACTTTCCACCAATGGGATTTCTTGGGACTTTTTTTTCCCTCACTCAGGACAAACTGAGGATACAAACTCAGTTGAGTTTTTTTCTCTTGCGATTTGTCCTAGGTTTTTTCATAAAATGACTGGACTAATGCCTAAGTGATGTAAAATGTGACACTAAAATGGTTTTCTATGGTGGACCAGCTGGGCAAGAGCAGTGCCACAGTAGAAAATACTTTGAAAGCCAGCATGCTGGAAATATCAGAATAATTTTTCAGCTCAGAATGGCGGTGTTTTTCCAGTCTGTATCGACTTAATTCATTTTGGAGAAGTACACTGCTGGTGAAGGTCTGCTTCCTGAAACAGGGAAGAGGTGAATGAACCAGTCTTGGTGGATGTATTACACTTACATGGACCAGCAAATACCAATGTGGGTAAGAGCTCTTACATTTGCATTGTAATAACTTGGAGAACATCAGATGAGTGTGAAATTGAATACTCCTCATTTAGCGGAGGATCACCTGTAAGCACCTCAAGGACCCATTCAGGACTTCAAACCCCACTGTGAACATCACTGACCTGGAGAAACCTGTCCAGCATGACCTAGGGGGACGGGTGGACGTCTTCATCAGGGTGAAGACGAAAAAGGAGAAGGTAAAGCAAACATCTCAGTCCGTCAGACCAATTTATTTACTTTGAACTCAGATTTTACTGTAAATACAAGAATACTTTACAAGAATATCTTCATTATGCAGTACACTGTCAAAAAATAGTAAGTACATCTTGTATCTCACAAATCCATGCCATGCTGCTTTTTTTGGTCTTGCCCTTTTGGCGCCCGATGTTTTGGTTGACTAAAAATTTACCAATTAGTAGCTTAGTTAAGTTTGTATTTGCTGACTGAAAGCTGCATCATTGGGTGACGACTTAGGTAGTAGTTATGTTTGGATTAGGTCATATTGTGTGTAAATGGTTTATTTGCGATAAGGGTAGGCGTTATAAGCTCTGCTTCAGCCTACACTGCAAAAACGCAAAATCTTACCAAGATTATTTGTCTTATTTCAAGTCAAAAATGTCTTATTTCTAGTCAAAATATCTCATTACACTTAAAATAAGACATGATCACCTCAGAAGTAACTTGTTTTTAGACAATTTTCACTTGTTTCAAGTGAAAAATCACTTGAAACAAGTGAAAATTTGCTTGTTTCATTGGCAAAATTTGCCAGTGGAAAAAGTGAAAATTCACTTGAAATAAGTGAAAATTTGCTAGAAACAAGAAACAAATTTTGCCAATGAAAACAAGCAAAATTTCACTTGTTTCAAGCAAATTTTCACTTGAAACAAGAGACAGTTGTCTAAAAACAAGTTACTTCTGAGGTGATCATGTCTTATTTTAAGTGTAATGAGATATTTTGACTAGGAATAAGACATTTTGACTTGAAATACGACAAATAATCTTGGTAAGATTTTGAGTTTTTGCAGTGTACACCTTTTCAGTCAGTCCTTGTTTTGGTTACTTGTGCATTGTCACTGATATCTTCTTTCTTTTTTCTGTTGCTTTAATTGACCTAAATAAATCAAATCAAATCAAATAGCTTCAGAATAAGAAAAAACATGTCTTCCATATTGTTGAACAGTGTTACCGACATGTTGTGTGTCTGCTGGAGTGAAATATAAATTCAATGAAATATTCAAAGCCAAGACGCCATTGGTTCATGGCTGCACTACTACAAAAACAGTATATTGAAATGTCTGGTGCATCTTATACATATTTACCTTGGGATCCAGACCAGAGACTTGTCGACTAAAGGACTGATGCACTCTTTTTTGTTCTGATAATAAATACGTGACTAATCAGTATTTTGAATGTCTATAAAGATTTGTGAAGAACTTTGCCGAGGGTGCTCTTCATCACATCAAAAATGAGTTTCGCTGCATAAAGGACAGGCCTCGCCGGCGCTGTCTTTGTGAAGAGCGTGCGACTGCGGACCAAAGTCGTCCCGCCCCGGCCCGGGCGCACCGTCCCCATCAAAAAGGTCGGATTAGGGGCCTCGCGGTAACCAACTCTTCCGTGTCATTTGCCAGTGAGACAAAGATCAATCAGTCAGATGAAGGGAGGGAGTCCTTGGATAAAGAGAAATTAAACAGAGGGAGGGAGCAGCAGAGGCAGGGAGGGAGTCTCTTAAATAAAGAGAAATTAAACAGATGAAGGGGATGGTGTCTTTAAATACCACTCAGCCACTGTAAGGCCTCCCTCATCCTTTAATGTAATGAGAAGAGGCGGAATAAAAGGCTTGGCCTCAGGATGAAAAGGTGATGGGCGTTTTTTTTATTCTTCTTTTTTTTTTTTGCCCTGAGCGGTGAAAGCCTTATCCTAATGTAGATTAGATGTTAAATCTGACGCACAGAAGGGTGAAGCTTTGGTTAGTCTGTTCACCTCATTTCACTCTGCCTTGCCAAGGGTGACAGGACAGCCACGATGTTCTGTTCATGGTACAGAGACACACAGAGGGAGATCATGTATGTTTGTGTGTGTGGCGGTGTGTTATTATGCCACCAAGTTACAAAGTCATGCATGTAACACACACACACACACACACACACACTCCCTGTCTACTGTATCACAATGTCTGCTCATCTCCCCTCCACTGAATTTTAGGATAAATACCATTTGTTGGTCAAGCAGGTCATTAGTGAGTGACCCACAGTGTGTGTGTGTGTGTGTGTGTGTGTGTGTGTGTGTGTGTGTGTGTGTGCGTGCGTGCGTGCGTGTGACAGGGTGAGTGTGTGCATTTTCTCTGTAATAATAATCCCTATGAAATCCAGATTTCTCAATCCGGTGGCTCAAGCTGACACTTTAAATAAAATCATTCTAATCCCACATGGTAAGAGAAATGAAAATGAGGAGATTAACATGGGGACCAACACCCCCCCCCCCCCCCCCCCCCCCCCCCCCCCCCCCCCCCCCCCCCCACCCCTAACCCCCGCCCCCTCCCGTCTCTCTCACTCTCTCCTTCTCCCCCCTTAACCCCCCCACTGCCTCCTCCATTCAGACTGTCCTCTTTCTCACCATGCTTGGTATACCTGCGATACACACAGACACACACACACACACGCACACACACACACACACACACACACACATGCACACAAGGGGAGGGGGTACTAATCTGCTCACCCCTGGGACAGAAGGCTTAAGACAGATTTTGAAGACTGGAGGGGGGGGCTTGTACCCCCATATCGGACCATTTCAGAATATTTAGACATTGTCCTCTGGAATGTGTGTGTGTGTGTGTGTGTGTGTGTGTGAGAGAGAGAGAGAGAGAGAGAGAGAGAGAGAGAGAGAGAGAGAGCAAGCTTTTATCAGGGGAATACAATAATTGGACACTGGCAGATCCACTGATCCAATCAAATGACAGTGAATGATCTCTCTCTCTCTCTCTCTCTCTCTCTCTCTCTCTCTCTCTCTCATTCACTCATTCACACATGAACCCATGAATGAGTAAAAAGGCTTTTCGTTTGAAGTCACTGCACTGAATACAGAACCCATGCATTTCTTACCCACCCGTTCCAGAAAAAAGATACAATATTGTACCTGAGCCAAACCAGTGAAACTGAAAGGGCTATTTTTTAAATATGGAGTAACACACACCCACCCACCTACACACACATACACACACACACACAGACATTTATGAAACCCACCCACACAGTAGGAGCACACCTTTAAAAGTCATTAAAAACGTATTAATAATTTTTGCCTTTTGTCCCTCCTTGGCCTCCGTACCCTCTGTTCTCCCTCAGGGGTCTTGGGGTCACAGAGCCTAGAGCTATTGGTATTAGTAGTGCACTGGCATCTGAATCTTTACTCCCGTATCCCTCCTCCCGCTGCACAAATTCAGCTCATTACTTTCACAGAATATTGACCCACCCAGGAGCCTGTATGGATAAAAATATCTACAAAGTCTACAGTACGGTGCAGGGCTGGCTTTCATTTGGGCTGGAGTTTATGTCAGATTAGTCCCCATGGAAATATTTTTAATTTTTCTTCGGTGAAAAGTGAAAACTGCACACAAACGTAAATCAATATAAATCACTTGCCATTTTTACTGTCACCTTTTTGATTTGGAATGCATGCAACATAAACAAAAACTCATCTGATCATTAGCCAACTAAGTAGAAAAGAGAGTAAAGTAGTGATTTCAAATGAGGATTAAAAGCTTTGAAGTTTCAGTGACATCCTTTTTTTTTTTTAAATGTCAACACGCTTTCTTGTGGGGTAACGTTTAATGTACCAAATTTGATGGGGAAACCTGGAATCAAAATCATTTTGATTCAGCAAATGTACATTTGAATGAACCGCACTTGTTGAACTGCGCTTACTTTATGTGACTGGCACCCACGGCAGCCAAGAGGGCCTCACGTTCTGTGTAAGACGTGATGTCAGATACAAGACCGTTCATAACTGTTTCCCCTATAAACGTTATTTGAATCCAAAGGCCAATCAGGGCACACTGGATTCCCACTTGTGCTCCGTAGCGCTTGGTAAACACGAGTTGGTGTTGATGGCCAAACAGCAAAAAGTCAAAATCTTACCAAGATTATTTGTCTTATTTCAAGTCAAAAATGTCTTATTACTAGTCAAAATATCTCATTACACTTAAAATAAGACATGATCACCTCAGAAGTAAATTGTTTTTAGACAATTGTCTCTTGTTTCACTGAAAATTTGCTTGAAACAAGTGAAAATTTGCTTGTTTCATTGGCAAAATTTGTTTCTTGTTTCTAGCTAATTTTCACTTGTTTCAAGTGAATTTTCACTTTTTCCACTGGCAAATTTTGCCAATGAAACAAGCAAATTTTCACTTGTTTCAAGTGAATTTTCACCTGAAACAAGTGAAAATTGTCTAAAAACAAGTTACTTCTGAGGTGATCATGTCTTATTTTAAGTGTAATGAAATATTTTGACTAGTAATAAGACATTTTTGACTTGAAATAAGACAAATACTCTTGGTAAGAGTTTGCGTTTTTGCAGTGCATTACCCAAAAAGCAACGCGGAAGGTCCTTATTTTGGGGCGTGAGCACGCCATAATCAGTGTTTTTACTGCTTAATCCAGCTCTTGTCCTCATCCTTCCTGCTTCCTCCTCTCTTTATCTCTCCATCTCTACCTCTCCCAACCTTTCCCTGCTCTCTCTCTCTCTCTCTCTCTCTCTCTCTCTCTCTCTCTCTCTCTCTCTCTCTCTGCCGCCTCATCTCCGATCTCAGCGTTTCATTTATGCCTTGATGCTGTACGTCTCTCTTCGCTTTTGTTAACCCTCTCCCACACGCTCTTTATCTCCATATGATTCATTTGCCCTCTCTCTCTCTCGAAGCTGTCCTCGCAATCTCTTCCTCCATCCACCCCCTCCATCCGTCACTTAAGCACCTCCTTTTTCTCCTTCCGTCCTCCATCTCCATCGCCATCCTTTCCTTTTAAAAGATAATCTTCAGCTAAGTGGACAGCACTTTATTTTTCACCCTCTCCCTCTCTCTCTCTCTCTCTCTCTCTCTCGTCCTCTTAAGTGACCATCCGATAATCTCAGGGCTGTGTTTCTCATTGAACCCCCACACAGGGGGGGATGCGGGCGAGTCTGCCAGCCCAGAGTGGAACGCCTCAACTGGGTCAAGACGAGGCCAGCGCCCGGGTCCTCCGGGTGCTGATGGGACCACGGCGGGACGGAGAAAAGGCTGATGCCAAACAAAGTTGGAGAGAGATCATCAGAGCAGATGGACATCGTTCTTTTCCTCTCTTCCTCTCTATTTCTCTATTTCCATCGCTCTTTCTTTCTCCGTCTCTCCAAGGCTGCGTGACCCCGACTTTGAGATGGAAAGGAAAAAATAAAGACTACTCCGCTTGTTTAGAGTGCAGATAAAAGGCCATCACTTGGCAGACAGGATTGGCTCGTTGTTGTTGTTTTTTTTTTCTTTTTTTTTAAATCTGGGCACAAATGAGCCTGAAAGGGGGGAGTGTGAGGGAGGGGAGGGGTGAGAGGGAAGATGCATTTGTGTTGGGGCGGTCTGCTAAAGGACACGACACCGGACGTGTGTGCACATGACACACGTGCACACTGAGACATATGCAGAGGTTGTGCTGAATGTACAAGATTCACAGTGTCTCCTTAGTGGGGAAGAAAAGAAACCCTTAGTCAGGACGCACACACACACACAAAAAGACACGCACGCACACACACACACGCACTCGTCTGTTCTTTTCCTCTGTCCTCTTCACGGGTCAGCGGGTGAATAAAGCCCCTGTCACTTTCCTGCGGGCGGCGGCGGTGACAGGCAGGCAGAGCACACTGAACTTCCACATCGGAAGAGGAGATTTCTGTAAGGAAAGGCCAGGAGGATCAGCGGCGGCCTCGGGCATCACTCGTCTTTTGGCTTAGCTAAAGACGCTGAAAGCAGCAGAGTGTGTCCCTGCATGTGTGTGTGTGTGTGTGTGTGTGTGTGTTTGGTGGGGGGGTATGCAACAGAGGTGTAAAAAGTGAACAGTCGTGCTTTGTTGTGGATAGTGGAACCGTTAACTTCAAGTGGGTGAATTGTAATTTAGTGAGTCTAATTGCCTAGTTGTGGTAAGAAAATATTATGTTGCACTTCACATTTTGAGCAAAATCTATTCAACAAATGATGTAGATATCTACAACTATGAGGAAAATTTCTACATCATTTTGGCTCACATTGTAATTATACTGTATTTAATAACATTAACAAGTCTATCTCTGTGTTAGAGAGCCAAGACTAATACGCTAATGACGCTATCGAGTGACTATTTTTGGAGCTGCTCCATTGATGATGAATGGTCCAAATGTGCAGTCTGCACTCTGATGGGTGCACTACCTATGGAGATTTTCCAAGCATTTGACTAGATTTTCTGGTTCACAGCTTCTAGCAAAAGGATCATGATGATAAAATCAAGGTTGTTTGGATGGACACATCCCGACAGAGTCCAGAGAGGCGAGTCCTGTGTCAGTGAAGACGCCTGAGAAAACTGTGATCACATCACTGAGCACAGTGTCGGCTTTCTACATTCTAAAATTAGGAGGAAACTTAAACATCCATTTTTTTTTGGAACTGACCATACTTTGACAAAATGATGACTTGATTAGCTCCCACAACAGATGGACAAATGAAAATATTTTTTTGCTCTTTGAAATCAGAGAATATTCTCCTCTTTTCTTTCAAAGAAAGTCCATTAGCATATCAGCAAAATTACTGGAAAATTAGAAAAGAAAAAAACAAATTACCTGTAAATGAGTGAAAATTAAACTTAATTAATGGATTACTTAATTAACTACTTAATTAATTACTAAGAAATAATAAATAAATAATAATAAATAATTAATAATCAAAAACAAGACAACTATTTAGAAACTATAAGTAGTATAATTATATATTTAATACATTTGAAATTCAATTACAAGAAAATTGCCCAAATATGTGTTAAATAAAACCTTTCCAAATAACAGCCTGTCCACGGGCTCCTGGGATTCAAAGGGTTAAAAGATTTTAGAGATAAGCCAAAACCCAATTAACCCTTTACCTACTGAACCTTATAGACTAATCTAAATACAGGATGATGAACTTCAAAAAAATGTTTTTCCCTTTGTCCAGAAATTCTTGATTTTTCTCAAAGCATTTGTGGAACAAAAACAGAATTCGAGGCAATCTTCATAGAAAAGGTTAGAGTCTTTATCTCATACTTTATTGGCTTGTATTCAAGTTTCTGTTCTTAAAAAGTCATACAGGAATAAAACCAGCTCTCTCCACTCTGCTCTGTTCTCCTTTTGTTTGGTGGTTAGTTTGTCTATAAATTTTTACAACTTTGGAACAGAAGCGTTTATATGAGAATATTTCTTTGCGGCATGTTTTCCCCTCGAAGTACAGTTCATTTCTGGGCTGTGGAAAAGCCAGCGTGTGTCTTGAGACAGAGGCAGACTGTCCCGGCCCCTTCAGAACACGTACGGGATGGAGGAGGGGGCATTATTCTTAGAGAGGTTATTCATACCAGAACAAAAGAGACAGCTTCCTATTATAGGACTTTCCTTTATCCTAACACTGGATCTGTACTGACACAGGTGTCACTGTGGCTCATTTATAGTCAGGTTCGCCTATGGCTAAGGCATGGAGGTGTGGTGAGGCACATGCACACTCACACACACACACACAAACACACAAACAAACAATCATACATCCACACAGCTGAGTGGAGGAAGCTGCTTATGGGAGTATAAAGAGGAGATTACTGCACTGAGTCTTCTAGGAACTAGCCGATGCATTGTGTGCCTGTGTGCTAATGCCCGCACAATGTGTGTGTGCACGCGCACGTCTGTGTGTGTGTGTGCATATTTGAACACACATGTGTTTTTAGGGTGATCATAATGATTTCTCGTGAGTCTCATGGTCCTGTTCAGTGTGTATCAGCACATATTTTGCCTTGAATGTATGTTATGGTTATGATTACTGTATTTTAAGTGTATGTGTGTGTGTGTATGTGTGTGTGTGTGTGTGTGTGTGCTTGAGATCTTTTATCTCTATGACAATGACCCCACAAATAGATACATGCCTCTCTATTCTTGTCCTCTCAAGGCTCCTCTGGCGTTCTGCTGGATGTACCCAGGCATACCAGGGTTTAGGGGGAGATTTGGGACCTGTGTGCATGCATGTGTGTGTGCGCACGTGTGTGCGTGTTTGAGTCTGCTGATGCGTGATGGGTGTGTAAGGGGGCTAAATGAATAGTTTCCAAATTGTGCTATCAGACATTTAAACACTGACACTTGCTTCAGGTTAAAAGAATCTATTACATATCATTGCAATTATTAGCCACTGTGAGTCCTGTTGTTTACAGATTAGTATGAGTTTAGAGCAAAATGGGATCAGGGGACAGCTAGGGGTCCTTGAGGGGCCTTCAGGGGGTCCTCAGCGAAATGAGGAATAGTTTTGTTTTACTATAAAGTAAAGGGGTATACCAGTGAATTTGAATGTTTGGCTCATTTACTACAATTTCCCCACTTTTTACATTGCAGGAAACAGTTTTCTACATTATGTGGGATTTCACAACATGTAATCAAAATCCTTCCATTTGAATTTTTGGTTAGAATGTCCACCTTATAATGTTCTGCTCGTTGTTAAGCATTCATAAGTTTTTTTTTTTTTTTTTTTTTTTTTTTTTTGGTGGTTTTCAATTTCAGGTCATCAAAACAAAACAGTGCTGCTGCCTTTAGGAAAACTAATGTGAGCAACTTTATTACAGTGATGGAATACTGGTGTGAAGAAATTTGTGAAAGTTCATTTTCATATCGTGGTGGATAACGGGAGGAAAACTGATATCATAATTCTAAAATATGACTGCTTGCTTTGGAAAAACATTGGCAGAAAAATGAAATACACACATATATACATATATATATATACATGCATGTATGGTTAGCTTCTGGATGTTTTGCAGAATGTCTACTGCTATGGTCTTTTAAATCACCACATATTGTCATGTTACAAAATAAGTGTGAGTGATCATTTTCACCTGATGTTTTCATCTCACTTGTTTTTATCTATTTGTCCATGATCAAGATTGCCATCTAAAAATGTAACACTTACTACAAACAAACATACGTTTTCTTATCAAGGTCTCAAGGCAAAATCATTTTTGATGGGGGTCTATGGCTGAGCGAAAGTCAGCTTAGGGATCCAAAGCATGAAACCAAGTTTGAAAATCTCAGTTTAGCATATAACTATTTGTATCTTTATGCCTTCTATATATACATTACATAAACACCAGATAACCGGTTTTTCCAACATGGGTATATATTCTTTTCTCTGATGCAGCATTTCAAATGGAAAGTGTTTGGGCTGGGTTGTTTGCCGGGCTTCTCCCTCCGCAGCAATAAAAATCAAGGGAAACAATCAGGAGATAACCCAACACTTCGCGCATTCTTTTTCCTTTGTTCACTTTTATGCCTCTGCCGAGTGGTGGGTGGCGGAGGGGAGTGAGGAACGCTCCAAAATCAGCCCACTCACTCGGCGGCAAAATCCTCTCCTTCTCTTTCCAGAAACTTTATGCTTCCTCCAGGGGGGGTCATGAAGGAAGGTGCTCCTTCTCTGCCAAATTCGGCACGCCCTGAGGTAAGAGGAGTGGAGGGAGCCGATTGGCCCAGAGCACCTGAACCGAGCCGGCACACGACAGGATGTGGGAGTCGCCATCCTCCTGTTAAGTGCTCACTTCCTGCTGTTTTGTTTTCTCTCTCTCTCTTTCTTTCTCTCCCTCTCTCTCTCTCTCTCTCTCTGATTTTGCTCTTCGAGCAGGAAGTCGTTGGAATGGAAAAAAGTGTGACCCCTCAAATGAAGATGGAGGCGGGGGGGGGTGCTGTTCCAAACAAGCATGCCAAAGCCCCTTCCAAATAGTCACTGAAAATACCCCCACCCCACCCACCCACCCACCCCCAAAAAAAAAAAAAAAAAACGAGACAGGGCCTAGAGAGAAGCAGGAGAAGGAAGAGCAGGAATGGAGAGAGAAGGGGGAGATGGGAGGAAGGGGAGCGGGGTAGTTGGGGGGTTGTGGAGGGGGAATCTCTAGGGTCGTGTTCGGAGGGCGTCGGGCAGCACGAGAGGCAGGATGTTATGGTTTATTCAGCCCAGGAGTGGGGGCGATGTGGACAAGGTGCGCCATGCCCTCAGCACCAGCCTCAGCGTGATTTATAGCCACTTCCCTGTCCACAGGGAAGTCTTTGAAAACGCCGGGGAGAGTGTGCGTGTGCGTTTGAAATGCATAAAAGTAGGCCTGTGTACATGCAGGTACCTCAGTGTTTATGCATGGGTGGCTGTGGCACATTCACTGGTGCCAATATGTGTGTACGTGCATGCACATTGTGTCTGTTTTTGCAGTGAGGGCTGCTGGTTTTTAACCTGTAACGGGAGTGTTTCCATGCACAGAAAAACAAAGGACAGACAGTCCAGCTATTCTGATTAATTACAATCCACACACTATAAATGATTACTGTTTAAGGATTGTCTAGTGCCCAGAAAAGTAAATTAGGGCTGCACAATTAATCAAAATATTGTCAAAATTGAAATATGGCCAAGTGGGACATTCAAATCGCAGGAGCTACAAAAGTTCAATAAAGGTAAAATATGTCACACAATATGATAATAAATGATGGATAGTGATGACCTGCCCAGCAGGTTGTATTTGCCGGACATAAGATGTATAAAATGTTTGTTGTCATTATCATAGTTTTTCAATGAAAATGTAAATTATGATGCAAAAACGATCATTTCCGCTGAAACTGTGCAATCACAATATCCTTCAAAATACTGGCCATATTTTTTTTTTCTTTTTACCAAGCACTAATATAAAGCAGTATAAAAGAAAGAAAACAGTGTTATTGCCTTCCTCAGTACATTCACTGAGTTTGGGGTTGATACAATGTGAGGTGCAAATCAAGAAGAACCCAGAAGAAAACACCATCCCTGTGCATGTGTGGCCATGCGTGTGTCTAAGAGGCCCATTAAAACAGCTTTACCCTCCTGACCTCCCTTAAGACTGTCAAAAGGTCACTGAAAGGGTGGAGAGGTCACCAATGGCAGGCTGCTCTGGTGCGGCAGCCCGCTGGGAGCTGGGCCAAACATCCACACTGGGGGTCGAAGGTTACGCAGATACATAAACCAGTCAAGAGGGTGCCAACAGGTACAAGACGTGTGAATGTCCACATGTTGTAACAGGAGAGCACAGTGTTGGAGAGAGCTAAACTTATGACTGCAATGTGCATAGTGAGAGAGAGAGAAGCACTTTAAAGCTACTTAGGCCTTCTATAGTGTGTGTCACTTTATACTCTATAGAAGAATCTCTTTAAACCATTTGGGGAAGTGAAGAAAGGTTGGAGTGAAGGTAACTCCATGCAACTGGTTTCTCTAAATTACTTCAGTCAACATAGGGAAAGCTGTGTGTGTGTGTGTGTGTGTGTGTGTGTGTGTGTGAGAGAGAGAGAGAGAGAGAGAGAGAAGGGGGGGGGGGGGGGGTTGTGGGGGGGATAATGTGTGTATGTTGACCAACCTTATAGCCACAGACCCTATTAAGAACTCATTAACCTGCGTTATATTTGAAGTCCCCCCTCGACACACCCATCCTATCTCTAATGTATTTTCCATGTTTTTTTTTTTTTCTTTCAGATTTAATTTAGCTCCTCTTTGATTTTACGACTCGCCTCTGTTATTGTAAGATATCTTCTCCTTTCCTTGTAATTTGGTTTTATGGAGAGAGTCGAGTACAATACGCCCCCCGGGGAGCACCACTTACCTCCACGCCAACAAATATAATTACCGGCGATCAGAGGAGCGAAAACAGACCGCCGCTTATCTACTACAACCCGTTATTCTTTTTTAAACTGTGAGTACAGTAGCAGGGGTCTGGAGGTTGATGACTGAGGGGGGGGAAGATTAGTCCGTGTGGAGCACCTGTAGCATGCCCTGCAACCTGATTTGGAATAGATTTAACTCCGATGCACGCGAGAGAAAATGACACCAAACTCCTTTTAAAAATCTTCATTATTTGTTATAACCGTGTTTTTCCAAAAATACATATGCACCTCAGCAAACAATTTAAGAATTATATGTAAATTTAGGGGCCATTCTTGGTTTCGGCATTAATCTAATGCACCTAGCAGCACATGTTTATATTTTATTTAAACAATTATGACCGGTTCACCTGTGACTCCCGCACATTTAGTGAGCCGCCGTGGTGGGGCGGTAGCGAGCCAAACTTATGCTAAAAGTTGAATTTTTTTATTGAGAGAAAGGGAGTTTGTTGAATCAGGTGCGTGCCGAAATCACCGCTGAACACCACATCATAACATAAAGGTCACAAGTCAGCTTCAGGAGCAGTGTATTTAGCAGCTAAGAGAAGTGTCGTTAAATGACCACAGTTTTAAATGGACTTTGCCACGCGCGTACATTTAAAACCATTTAAGCACTAATGCAGGCAGAGGCACAGCGGTGACCGCGGTCTGTGGTGGGGGGAAAAAAGTAAAATACGGTAAGTCACCAACCCCTCCAGAAGTAAACAGTTACTAGCTAAAGTCCTTTCGTGTTTACCAAGTAAAGTCCTCTGCTCCATGTTGACAGGTGAGAGTTCATAGGAGCAAAGCTAGGCTAGAGTCCCCCCTCCCATGCTAGCTTGCGCGTGTAACCAACAAGATGTGTGTGTGTGTGTGTGTGTGTGTGTGTGTCAGACAGAGAGAGAGGGGGAGAGATAAACAGAGGGAGAGTTGCTGAGGGGGCTCTTTGACTTTGAGCGCATAAGCCCTTATTTCATGGTGCCATTGTTTGTTTTAAGGACGTCAGGCTTAATACAGTTCCAGGCGATTTCCCAGCATGTCTATCTGCCCAAGCACCTCCAAGGCGCTGTGCGTGCGCGCGCGTCTGCTCCGCGTACGTGTGTGTATGTGTGTGTGTGTGCGTGCCTGCGCGCGCCCTAGATTGACTTCAGCTCCTGTGATAGGCACTGAGCAGTTTTCCTCACTAATTTGTATCATTCTGTTTCCAGTGTTGTTTCTAGATTCAAATTTGTGAAGAAAAAAAAAATCACGGCTCGTTTTTTTTTTCCAGCAAGAGAAAAAGAAAGAAAAGCAAAATCGTCTTTTCAAGGATTAATTATGTTTATAGAATATCTGCAGTTTTAATGAGAGTTTGACTGCAGCCATATTCCTGTCAGCCTCGCTGAACAACATTCTTTTAATTGCCTATTATTTCCACACAGCCAGACACGAGGGCTTTTTTAATGTTAGAGCAAAATGTTTTTTCCCCCCAAAATATTGGAAACAGGGTATAATATGCATTATAATAACATGCGTGTTGTATATTATATTTTATCAGTTTCTGTACACCTGTTTGTGTGTTCGTGTGTGTATGAGAGAGAATGAGCATTAGTATGAACTTCTCTCTCTCTCTCTCTCTCTCTCTCTCTCTCTCTCTATTTCTCACCCACACACATTCACACACACACACAAACACACACACACACATACACGCACGCACGCCACCATCGCCATAATCACCACTACTTGTTCCACCCATGTCGCCCAGAAAGAGGGATGTGGGTCATAGGGGGCCACGCTGTGCCAGCTATTGTGCCACTGGCAGCCAAGAAATATCATCACTGATAATATCGAGGTAAATTGGTGCTATTTTAGAAAGGCATTGTGACCTTATACATAGTTCTTATTTCGCAATACAAGCTCCTTTGCTCAAAATGGGATCTGCCTTGATCAAAACAACTGGAACAGGCCTATATGTGTCTTGTAGATCATCCTCATCTGGACACGAGGCCCTGTGTCAGACGCCTACTCACTTTTACATCTGGACAAATCTCCTCTCCTCTCCGCTCCTCTCCTCTCCTCTCTCCTAAAGCTTTTTATTCAGGGACCCGGAGACCTTTCCGGAACAAAACAGCTTTTAGTGCTATACCAGCTCTCTCTGCTTGTGTTTTCACAAATAGCTCTCTCTCTCTCTCTCTCTCTCTCTCTCTCTCTCTCTCTCTCTCTCTCTCTCTCTCTCTCTTATTTCGCTAAAAACTGTCTGTGAAAAGGCATGGAGCTGTCGTAGGAGCTCATCAAGTCATTATCTGATTAAGGCCCCCCTCCCTCTTTTTTTTTTTTTTAAACCGCTACTGCTGAAGAGATTGGTTCTTCTCACCAAATATAATTCATTCCTTTCATAATCATGCATGTAACTTAAATTCATTAAAACTCCGTTTGGTTATGGCTGAGTTGTCACCAAGCTGTTGCATGGTATTTTCTTTTGCTTTTGTTGCTTTCATTCCCCTCCGAAAATGTCGAGTTACAGAGGATTCGTTGTTTTTTTTGAACGCTAAAATAATTGTTAAATAACAATTATAATAATGATCATGATGATAATAGTAATAATAGTAATACTAATAATTGGTGCTTAGTTTATGATGTGTCTCTTAAGACAGCTGGCCCGTTGTTGGTCCAAATTAGTGCAGAGGAAAAATAGGCCACTGGCTTTTCTCCACTCTGGCATACCATCGCCGCCTGTGCGCACTTACTATCACTTAATTGCGGCCAGAATCTGATATAAATTTACCCGTATAATACCTCTGGGAGAAATATTGTTTTCATTTCCTCCCTCCTCCTGCGTTTGGGCCTATATACCTACTCCAAGTCCAATAAATATGTCAATAAATTCAGCCATCAGTGCGCTTTGCCAGAGCGCATTATCACTGTTGGGCATCAAGGTGCTGATGTGTCGCACTCGACCCAAAAAAGGGGGGCAAAGTGAGTTTGAAATAAATACATGGGTTGATCCACCTGGAATGGGCCGCGATAAGAGGTGCCGGTGTTAAGCAACACGTTTCCTCTACACCTCATCCGAGTCTTCCTTTTCCAAACACGGCTTTCTTTAATGTCCCGGCCTGTTTTTCCAGCCTGTGTGCTCACCGACGGCACCCTGGGGAGCAGAGGCCAAATCAACTACAGGCCAGTTTGGGGAGCAGGGGGCCGGGACACCTGCTTTGGAAAAGACACTCCAGACACTAAACTTTGCTGACTTCGTTGCAATTTATTCGTCCTAAAAACACTTGCTTGCGACATGGAAAAGAGACTCGCCTTTTCCTTTTTGGCACCTGACAGAGGGGCATTTGGAAAATAAGATTTCTCGTTAAGTACTTTGGGATCCTGTTTGCGCAAAAGATAAAAAAGGAGATTTTATGTTCTAAAAATGATTCCTATCTGATTTTTTTCATATATATTTTTTTTTTCGAAAAAGGCATGGCCATGGTTATGAAAAAGTTTCCCAGTATAACTGTCTGCACCAACCTGCAACAGGAACTTTTGATAATTAATAGTTGATAATAATTTCAATAAGAATACTGCCTCTATTAGTAATAATAATAATAAATATAATGAGAACCAATAACGCCTGTTATATTATCATTTATTAGGATATTGATTTTAAAGGACTTTCTGCCGCCAGTGCCTATAATCCGAAGCTTAATCTTTCTCCTCATCCCCACTCCATATATGCAGGCAGCATGAGTCAAAATATAGATGAATGTGACCTGTATTATCCATAAAAACGGTAAGGGTCAATGAACAATAATTCTCCCCAGTAATGATTCATCCCAATGACACGACAAGAGATCGATAATGACTTAATATCAATAAACAAACTGCAATAAAGGGTAGCAAGCTGAAAGAATTGGAGGGAGCAAAATCGATGGGACAGGTTTTTTAAGCACCTGATTTGTTCAAATGCGGGAGGATGAAAAGCAAGCAGCCGTAATCGTTTCATAAATCAGAAGCGTCAAACAGGCTTTTCTGTGAAAAGGATCAGATGTCAGTGTCCGCAGGGTTCAGTGTTACAGGTGAGGGAGTTTCAAGGGAAGGAAAATCGAATAATTCATGCAGCTCTTTCTTTCTGCAAATACACCCAGTAGGTGAATTACCATATGTTTATTTGCTGGCAATTTTACATGGGAACACATTTAATAATCGTTTCAATTACAAGTGCAATTTGAACGCACGGGGATATAATCGTGGCATCCAGATAAGAAACATTTCATGATAATATCTGACTCTTAAAACAGCATTTCACAAGCTCTCACAGACATGTTTACCTCCCCTCACATACACACTGAAATCATTTGAATTCCAAAGCATGCTTGCAAACCTCTCTAGTGCCTGTTGGTTGTTCGTAACCAACCGTGCTGTAACCCATGGGAAACTCTGCGGCGCAAAATATAGCCTCTACATGCCACTTTGAACCTCCAACATACCCAAGAGACCCACAACTGCATGTCCACAATGTGCAACCTAAATGTGCACTATTAATCTTCGCAAATAAAATCTAATTAAAAAAGAAAAATATATATATATTCCTGTTTAAAATGACAATGCGCTCTGCATCTTTATTTAGACTTGGCGAGGGATCAAATAACAAAGTTGGTAAAAGGGTCAAAAATAACTGCGGTTGGAAAAAAAGAAAAACATCAGTGCGTTTTAATAAAAACTCATTAACATTCTAAATGAATGATACATGCATTAACACAATCTCTGGGGGAAAGTGTTTTGGATTGTAAAATATCCTGATGAATCATAAATTTGCTACAACTCAAATAACTTCAAAGGAGGTTATGAAGTAACCGAAAAATATGTAGAAAGTGGCTATTCACAGTTCAGAGAGCTTCTCCATCTTAACAAGTCATTTATTTTTAGTATGTTTCTCTTGAAAACAGCTGAATAAATGTGCGACAGGGTGAAATCATTTCAACATCTGCCAATGTAAATCAACTTGCCTCGAGAATTTTCTGAAAGTGTCATTTTCTGTGATAACCAAATAGAATCACCCTCGTTATTCTCAAAATATTGACACTTCATTAAAAAAAAAAAAAAAAAAAAAATCTTAAAACAGTATGTTGGAAATCAGCAGAATTAACCTGTTTCTCTTTATTGGCGAAAAAAAAACATTACTTGTTTTAATAAGATTGAAGACTGTCTGAGCTGTTAAGATGTATATGTTTTGTGCAGAGGCAAATGTGATATCAAAATGCAGAACGTTTCTTACTCGCGCGGTCGGTGATTTGGGAAGAAAGGGATAAGTAAGAGTGGTATTTCCTTTTTCCCCCCTTTCTCTCTTTTTCTTTTTTGCATGTTCAAGTCCCATTCCCTGGTCAAGTTCAGTGCGCTGTTCTCCGGCCCGGACCGACGCTTCTTATTGGTAGGTTGCGACAGTTACATCACGCCGCTCATGACGCGCACGTCTTCCTGTTTCCTTCAGCCGCGTCTTAAAGTGAATCTTAGTGGCGGAGGAGCGCTCCAGCATCCAGGCTCTGCATCCAGTGCGCCTCGGAGACGCACACACACACATACACACACGCTCGCTCGCTCTCTCTCTCTTTCTCACTCTCTCTCTCTCTTGGTCACAGCAGAGGATAGAGGGAGAGACCGACGCGCAAGAGCTCTTTTATATCTTCTATATTTTTTTTCCCCCAATTTTGTTCCTTTCACGCTCGTCACTCACTTATTCCTGCTCTTCCTTCTCTGAGAAATTATTATATTCCAGCATCCAGCAATCCACCGTGCTCTCCGTATTCTCTCTTTTTTTTTGCCGTAGGAGTTCAGGTTTTCCCCCTCTTCATCTAAAGGGTAAGTAACCTTGTCCTCAGATACCTCCCTCTCTTGTTCTTGTTCTGCGTCGCCTGGGCTCGGTGGGCGGAAAAAATAAACAAATCCCCCCGAAAAAGAAGCACGAACAGGAGATTTTTTCCCGATGAATAACGGCTAATCAAACCCTTTACGGCGTTATTTGCTTGGGAATCGCTTCCCTCATCTCGCTGTGTGCTAGAGTTGCGTGAGCGGCTCGTATTTTTTTGTGAGGATGATTTGCGGACGGTAGCCCAACCTTCCTCATCAAAGCGGAGATCAAGTTGATTTGCAACTTCGCGAAGTAAGTTTTGGGGAAAGCAAATATGTGGGTGTTTTCTTGCTCGTTTGGTTTATTCGGGCTTTTGTTTTTGTTGTATTTTGCAACTGGAGACATTACTGATTTTAGATGGAAACTCTAGGTTTAGCTGTCAGCCGCGGATTTGCTCATTGCCTCGTATTTGTTTTGTCCCGTTGGCTCAAATGTGGGATTTTATTTTAATATCACACATTATATTCACGCTAAATTTATGTCAACGCAGTGCAGGATTTCTCCACTGTTTCGTGATAATATGGCTTCTGCGCAAACACATTTGATTTACTGTGATATTTGGGCTAAAGCGTTGCCTGCTGTCTATTAACAGCACGCCAACTGTTTTCCCCTGTTTTTGTCATATTGGTGTCTGAGGCTGTGTAACTGTCCCAAGCGCGCCGAGGGGAAAGCGTCTCACTCTGTCACGTCCAGGGGAAACGTTGCTGCTCTCATCAGCTCCCAGAGCCTCTCATGAATTAGCCACAAAATTATTGAAACAGGCCTGTAGTTTCATATGAACTTCTCTTCTGTCACATTTGTCGCTTTCTCTCCCTCTCTTTCTCCCCCTCTTCTTGTTGGTTACCGGTGCCAGAGGTTTAAAAGGCTCACACTGTGTTAAACATCCTGGGGAAGGAGAGAAAAAAGAGCGTCTTTATTGAAAGGTTTAGAGTGGAGCTATAGCTCATTGTTCATCTGCGCTCATATTTCCTTGAAATTGTTGAAAGGTCCTCCAGCAGAGACAGTGCGCATGGGCAATGGGAGACAGGTGCGCCGTCGGAAAAGACAGGTGCTGGGGACTATTTCCAGCCCATTGTTTAGGTCCTGAGGCGCTCAAGTCAAGGTTTTCTTCTTGGAGATATATCATCTCTTGTCTGAACCGTTGGAGATGGATGTCCAGACTTGGGCCAAAGCCATTTGTCAAAGGGTTTTATTTTAGAATAAGGTTGGTGTAAGTTGTGGAGGACTTTATAGATTTTTCAAAAGGAAAAACATGTGGCCTAACTTTTCTCCCCAACAAATCTTGCTGTATACATTTTTTTTTTATCCTGGCAATTTTGAAAACATTTGTAGTTTACATTTCAGTGAAGTCTGTTATACCTGCCAGTGCATGTCACTTGTATGATGCATCACCGCTCAACTCCAAACAATGCCATTGCAAAGTTGCAATGTGTGTGTGTGTGTGTGTGTGTGTGTATGTGTGTGTGTGCGCGTGTGAGTGTGTGTATACACACTTGTATACATGTGTGTATGTGTGTGTGTGCGTTGATCAGAATGATGTCTTTCTGTTTTTCAGTGAAATGATTTCCCTGGCAGTGATAACATGAAGACAATAAATTGCCTTTTACTTAGAACGAGCAAAACAATCAGCTCACTGTTGGCTTGTCGGTCAGAAATAAGGCTTTTACGTTACACACAGGGTTCCATTTTTCCCACTTTACCCCCCTTCAATAACAAGTGAAGGTCCTCAAATGTATTTTGCCATCGGATGTAATTTCAGTTTCAAAATTAAGTGTGCAACATATTTAGTCATTTGATATTTTTTTTATAAAATATCCTGTTAAAACTAACTTTTTACAAAGACATTTCAGAATTTCTTTAAATAGGCTTGAATCAGTATAACATTTGAGTATCTTTACAGACACCGGTAAAAATTATTAAGGCCAGGAAAGGATTCTGTGTTTGCCCATTAATTTTGTTTTATCAGTGTGGATCGTTCCACTGTTACACGTAACAAGGCTCAGTGTTTTGTTTAAAAGTGTAAGGAGAAAATTCTAGTTCGTTGCACCATGTCTCAACTATTGCCTCATTTATGCTGGTATAAAAAGAGTCTCAAATTAATACATTTACTAATTGTAGAATTTTTTTTAGTAAAGATTAGTACCATGAATTAATTGTTATTGCACTGATTAAAATTATTTCTTCATAATTATCACACATTATGGAGTAGATATAACTGATATGCCACTGCCTAAGACACCGCAAGCTCTGCTTACATAGCGTTATTGACGCAGGCAGGGTAGTGACAAAACGTTTCGCTTTCAGAGGGGCATTAGGGTTTTTGTAAGAGTGCTTTAGGTTGCTCCTTGCTAGAGCTGACCCTTGTGACCTATTCATTTGAGCAGAATTAACTGCCCCTGCCAGATGAAAAGACAAGCAAAAAAACGCAGAAGTGAGCTCACGCTGGCACCAAAATCAATAGGCCCATTTAATTGTGTTTCTTTTATGTGTCACTCTTCCCATCACTGAAGCTATGACATTCATATTGGAAACAGTATGTGAATTTTGGAATTACACAATGTATAAAGATGGTTTGAAATATATTGTTGAATTGACCAAAGTCGTGCTCACTTGCTGAATCTGATTTAGCTGATTCGGCCCTAATGACACTGTGCATTCCTTCTTGTTTACACCGCAGTTTGAAGATAACCTTAATCCAACATTATTTCTTTTTATTTTATTTTGCAAGTTAATAGCTCCCATTTTGGCTCACACCACACAAACATGGAAATGAGGACAAGTACTTAAGTAATTATCATAATTTTATGCAGCTTTGTGTTCCGTGGGAACTGGTTCAGTGTCGCGCGGCGTGTAACAGGGGACAGGATAAAATGTAGGACTTTGCCCTGGAATGCTGAGCCAAGGCCTAATTCTGACCCCATCATTCCTGTTCCCTTCCCAGTCCCCCACTTTCATTGGTCCTCACTGCCTAAATGTAATCATGGATGTCCCTTGCAGAAACACATTATGAGGGATTACCCGCTGTCTTGAGAAAAAAAAAATCATGGCTTTGGTACATCAGTGCAATGTTGGACACTGTAATTCTCTGAAGGGAGGTGGTTTTTAATTGTTTATCCGTCCATCAGAAAATATCAAGCACTTCTCTACGTTTAGTGTCCTAGTTAATTGAAATTGAAGTGGTTTACTCAGATAAAGGCAATGTATTCCTCTTATGGCTATGTCCTGTTTCTCAGTGAATGACTTAGATTCTGAAAATATCTTTCACTTTGTTGAGTCATGAATCTGTGTGTTATTTTTGCCCTCAGGTGCTCAGAAGCTTTGATCCTGGAGGATTGGCTCTGTGGGATATGGCCCAATAGCAGCAGCCCGTGATGCCGGACCATGACAGCGACTCCCTCCTGAGCAGACAGACCAAGCGAAGACGTGTGGACATTGGTGTCAAGAGGACCGTGGGCAGCACAACCGCTTCCGCAGCAGCAGCAACAGCAACCACTGATAATATCACCCGCGCCAAAGCAGCCATTTTCGGTGCCATGAACTCTCTGAGCTCTCACTCCCACCACGGATCAGACACCGACTCCATGGAGTGCTCTGTGGTGCAGCCACATGGTGGGCCCGGAGTGGTATCGGCCAGCGATAGTGAGTCCAAGTCCAATGTTCTCCGAAAGCTTTTGAAGAGGGCCAATTCGTATGAGGACACCATGATGCCCTTCCCAGGCGCTACCATCATTTCCCAGCTCCTCAAAAATAACATGGCTAAAAATGGAGGAGGAGCAGAGAGAGGAGACAGAGTGGAAAGGGGGGAACGAGGGGATGGGGGCTTCCCCAGCTCAGGGCTCTCCAGTGCGGGTTCAGAGGCTCCCCAGGAGGATGTCTGCAGTAATTCCTCCCAGGACAGCAGCCCCCAGGAGTGCCTCTCACCGTTTGGCCGTCCTCCTGGCCTTGGCGCCTTTGACATGGAGCGCCTCAATGACGAACATCTTCGGGCCAAGCGGGCCCGCGTAGAAAACATTATCCGTGGTATGAGCCACTCACCCAGTGTGGTGGTACCTGCTGCTTCCCGTCACTCCGGGGAGCGCGATCGTGAGATGGACGGGGAGCGGGAGATGGAGCTGGACTGCCCACCTCCGCAGTCCCAGCAGCAGGCCCCCAGCAGCCCACGGGGAGGCGAGGTGTGCAGCAGCAGCAGTAGCAGCCGGGAGAACAAACGTAAGCAGCGTCTGCCCCAGCAGCAGCAGCAAAGCTTCACCCAGCTGGTGTGCCAGAGGAAGGAGCAGAAGCAGGAAGAGCGGAGGCAACTGAAGCTGCAGCTGGAGGACATGCAGAAGCAGCTCCGCCAGTTGCAGGAGAAGTTCTTTCAGATCTATGACTCGACCGACGACTCAGAGCACAATGACCTCCACAATGACCTAGGCAACATGTCCGAGGACAGTCCGGCCAGGTCCGACACAGGCGGTGACGACAGGGGCGGAGACGACATGCGTTCTGACAATGAAATGTCCGACTTGGATCCAGGCCACTTCCTGGACCGGGCGCGGGCGTTGCTTCAGGAGCAGGCCCTGCTGGCTGAGGGAGACAAGCCCGGGAGAGAAGGTCTGAACCGGGCGAAAGGCCAAGGAGGCCCTGGCTCCTCCATGCATGCAGAGGGTAAACAGCTAGCGGAGACGCTGAAGCAGGAGCTCAACTCAGCCATGACCCAGGTGGTGGACACAGTGGTCAAGGTGTTTGCCAAGCCTCCACGCCCCACGCCCCAGCAGGCCTTCCCCCCACTCCCTATACCCCCTGAAAGGTTCGCCGCCGCCGCCGCCAATGGAGAACACCCCAACTTCCACACTGCCAACCAGAGGCTGCAGTGTTTTGGTGATGTCATCATTCCCAACCCGCTAGACTCCTTTGCTGGCATGCCAGGAATGCCAGGCGCCGCCAATGACCAAACCGAGGCGCTGCCCCTAGTGGTGAGGAAGACCCCCAGCGAGCATCACCACCAGTCTTCAGCTGTTGGCACCCATGGCGGACACCACCACCCCTCTCTCCACCCCTCCTCCCTCTCTGCTTCCATGGGCTTCAGCCCCCCATCCTTCAGACACCCGTTCCCCTTGCCTCTCATGGGTTACCCTTTCCAGAGTCCTTTGGGTGCTCCCACAGGTGGCTACCCAGGCAAGGAGCGCTCCTCCCCTGACTCCATGGACCTGTCCCGGGAGACGACCAGCCTGAGAACCAAGATGGCGTCCGGTCACCACCTGGGACACCACCATCGTTCTTGTTCACCAGCCCACCCTGGCAGCACGGCGGAGGGACTCTCCCTGTCCCTCATTAAGTCTGAGTGCGGCGACCTCCAGGACATGGCCGACATCTCACCCTACTCAGGCAGCAATGTATCCTTTAACACATGCTGGTGGGTGGGGGGCAGGGGGTGACAAAAAAAATGAGATAAGCAAAAGAGAAACAGGGAGAGCAAGTGGGGCAGAGGAGTGAGTGAGTGTGTTTAATCAGGAGCAGTGGATCTGATTTGGTGACCTTTTTAGATCTCGGTCAGATCTCGTGCTCCGTGTGAGCAGGGAACATCACATTCCAGGTGGTTACCTCCTGTAGAGACAAATGCAATAATATTCCGTCTGGAGCATAAAGAGTTAAAAAATCAAATCTTTTGAGCCTGTGTAAATCTACCCTAAGAAACTGAGAAATTGTTGATGAATCACTATTCCTCCCACTGCCGTTGCTCTCTCCTCCATTGTACTGCATTGTTGTATTTATTTTTATACTCATACCTCTTCCTTCTCCCAGCGCTGTGCAACCTTTTCTTCCATCTTCAATCCTAAGTGCTTTAAAAGCACTCTTGTCACATATCACTTACTCACGAAGATTAGATCCCCACGACATTCACTGCCCCAATTCCTTTTATAAAAATGGTCTGAAAGAGAAAGGAGAGAGATAGGATCCAGAAACTTGGCACACAATGGTGTTATATAGCATCCCTTATAGTTTAACCTCAGTGTGCCCCAATCATGCCCTGAGGATAAAGAGGCTATCCCCTATGGGAGGCTCAAATTGAGTCCCCTGGGGACTCAGGGCTAATAGCTTAAACGGATACATTTAGTCCCTCCTCTGTTTCCCCTATACTTCCTTAGCCCCCAAGTATTCAACACTCCCCTAATGCTTATGAAAGTTTGATTTGTGTGACACGGCTCTCGTAGGACGAGTGTGTCTTCACTTGATCACAGTTGGTTACATGCGTTACATGCTAAGGAAGCTAGTCCGACAGCTTTTGTTCACCTGTTGCGGTCGCCCCACCAATAATAATTAGCGATGTGAATATGAGGATTTGACGCCTCTGATGCTGTGTTTGTGTTGATGTGTGGCTGGGTTTGTTATGATTATCTGAGTACCTGAGGGCTTGGGGCTCAGTGTGTGTGTGTGTGTGTGTGTGTGTGTGTGTTTGCGTGTCAGTAAAGGTTCGCCCGAGGACTCGGTAAAGATGTATATTTATGATTGCTTGTGTTTTCTCCTGTGTTCCTCTTATCACCTAACGCCGTTGTAAAAAGCCAACAATCATTGTCGTTTCTTTTCTCTCTCTTTTTTTTTTTTTTTTCATTTCATAAAGATCTGTCAACAGCCCGGGGGGCCCTTCGGCTGTTGCTTGGCAGCCAAATACTTCTTTTTTTGTTTTCCCTCCCCGCGCCCCCACCCCCCTCCGCCCCCCCCACCCCCCCTCCTCCCTGTCTTTTCTTTGAAGCGGACGTTAACAGGTGTTTGCAGCGAGCTGTTTATCTTTCATTACCTCGCCTTGTCTTGTCTTCTGACCCAAGGGTGAACGCTTTCCAGAGATCCATAATCCTTTGCTTCTGCAGGCTCCCGATGGAGGGATGAAAAGAGAAGAGGGAGAGAGAGACATACAGAGACTGAGAGAAAGTAGAAAACAATCAAACAATAACCACATATGCCAGATGCTGTGTGGCTTTTCATTGTAGCGTTTATAAATTCAGGGCATTAGCAGATGTACTCCCCTAAATGGGTACAATAGGTAGAACAACATGCCCACATGCTTTAAGTTGTTGCTGTTTTTGTTATTAATTTCCGTGAGAACTTTATTCTGAGGGTTTGGGAACAAAGTGTGGCATTTCGCAGACATAGTTAAGTTTGTAAGTTGTTCATTATAATTAGTATGACATTTATAAATAACAGATTATTTAGCATTTGCGCTCTCCCCACATTCACAGCTGCCTCTATTGATGTAGCGCTAAATGTAGCCGGTGGTAGTCATTTTTGATATTTCTCTAGCTTTCTTATTATTATTTCGGAGCCTCAGAAGTGACAGCACGACAGCTTGTCAGACATTTTGCGAGGTGCGTTCAAGTTCGCCGGCTCTCGGCGGCGTCGCCGAGCAGATGGCCGCCATCCATTTCCCCCATTCGTTCTCCGCTCCGACTCGGAATATTCTTGTCCTTACACCTGGAATTAGGAAGTGGAGCAGCTATTTTCCTCCCATGACTTTGGGCTTCGGGGGAAGTGTTGCGAGAATGATGATGTCTTGTCAGATGTGGCAGGCGAACAGTGGGCCAGCTGGTGTGAGGGCGCCATCATGGCAAAATAATAGCCTCGCGCGCCACCCCTAAGTCCAATCACAATTACATTTGCAAGCTGTGAGTGAATTGGAGATGAAAGTGCCTCATCAGGAGATATGAGGCTCCTTAATTATCGACTGAAGGGAGGTGATATTGTGTTTACGGCTGTAGGGCGGAGGTAAAACTTAAGCGCCGATTGTTTTGAATGTCAGCGGAGAGGAAGCCGGTGCCAGTCCTCATCGGGGGGAAAGGGAAAACAAATTCATCAAAGTGTAACAAAAAATCCCACCTTGCTTTACTTAAAAAAGAGCCCCCTCCTCTCTCTCTCTCTCTCTCTCTCTCTCTCTCTCTCTCTCTCTCTCTCTCTCTCTCTCTCCCTCTCTCTCTCTCTGTCTGAGGAGCCATTGTATCCCCTGCACTTGGAGCAGATGGTGTGGTGTGGAGAGTGAAGTGCTGCTCTTTTGGCCAGGCCTGTCAGAGTAACACCAGTCTGCCAGGGTTTCCCCACAAGACCCTCCCTGCGTACAGAGTTCTCTCTCTCTCTTTCTCTCTCTCTCTCTCTCTCTCTCTGAATCAGCAGACAAAGTAGACGGGGTCTTGAAGGAGCCAACCCGGTGTGGTTCAGCATTTGCCGGCTTTTTTTTTTTTTTTAAATGGGAACCCTGTGTAACCCTGAGGCCAAGGGCAATCCAATCTAGCAGCTGATGCCTTCTTCCCACTCTGCAGTAACAACAACTACATCTGGACACTTGACTGATTTTAACGATGACAGCCCCCCCTGCGCACCATAAATAATGTCGAGCAATGTATTTCGTCCAGTCAGGTGTAAACAAGTCTTCATGAAAACTTAGTATAATTTAAAACACCGTCTCGCTCCTGGCTGATGAAAACCCTTGTGGAAACAGCCTGAGGTTTTTAACATGCAGCCCGCCCCCCGATCCCCGGTCCCTTTTCAATGTCTTATCCCCCAGATTGATATTATCAGATGCATTATACGGCCGTTAATTCACCATGGAAATGGCTTGGGCCGCTCGGTGGCGCAGATGTGTTGCAGTCCCCCCCCCCCATCGCTGGCTGGGTCCAAAGCCTCCGAGCCCCTCTTTCTCCTTCTCCTCCTCCTTCTTTTCCTCCTCCAAGGGTTTGGCAGCGGCGGAGAGGCTGGGGGGCAGGGGTGGAGCAGAGGGAGGAGGAGGGGGATGTAATTGAAGGTTGGAGCCGCTCTATCGCTCAAGGTGCCCCCCAACCAACCCATCTCCATCCTCGCCGCCGCTCCATCCAGGAGATCCATTAGGAAGACGCCGCCTCTGACATGTATTTGAATATGGCCCGCGCGCGTGTGAGAAGGTTCCGCGGTGGCGCTCAGGCCAGCGTCTGGGCCTGTCTCCTACACGTTGTTTTGCCACTGATACGAAGCCAACATCAGACTGTCGTATTCAGGCTTGGCATGTGCCGCCGCCAAGCCATTAGGCCTTCTTGCCCGTCACTGGCGTTAACTGCTGTCTTTGTCTGTGATATGCAAATGTCTCCCTTTTTTCTTCTTCCTTTTTTTTTGGGGGGGGGGGTGGAGGTTGGTGAGGGGGTGTAGGGAAAGGCGTTTGCTTACTTTGACTGTGAAATGAGCCTTCTTATGTAAAAGCATCAGCTGCAGTTGCTGGCCAACGTTTTATTTACCGTGACGCTCTCACACCTGATAGGGACGATGCTAATTGCAAGCAAATGGCTTTGCTTGGGTGCGCCGGCTTTGGCCCCCTGCAGCCTCGCATTCATACCTAAAAAGATTTTTTTTTTCCACAAATCATTTAAATGAGAGCTTATTTACAGATGACATTTGTGGTTAGGCTGCCATAAGTTGTTTCTCTAAAGAAAGTTGGAACTTCCCTTAACAGCAGCTCTTTTCAGATCCAGGAGGGTCTTTCTCCCAATCATTTGAAGAAGGCCAAGCTCATGTTCTTCTACGCCCGCTACCCAAGCTCTAATATGCTCAAGATGTTCTTCTCTGATGTCAAGGTAAGTCTGACCCCCTGCTCTCGCCCTTCATCCCCTCTCTTTACCTTTACAACTTTACATGGCCATCTTTTTAAAAATGTAGTAATTGCTCATCAAATGTCCTTAATCTTTTCGAAGGAGGCGTAACGTAGTAGCTGTAAGAAAGGGTCATAACACACATACTTTTTTTTTTTTTTTTTTTACAGTATTTCTTGGTTTTGTCAACAGGCCCGCTTTAGAAAAGGGGAAGTCGCGTTCACTAACTGCAGCGTGCCAGCTTCAGTTACACGGCGCACAACGGCGTGTCCGCGAAGTGAAATGAGGTCCTCTTCCTGACTAAGTTATGGCTTTATGCAAAAGATGAGAGAAGAGGAAGTTGAGCGGGTTTACATGAGGGAGCTGGAGAGCCGATGAGTATTCCAAAGATAAAGAGCGGCATGAGTAACGGAGGGGTGGAGAGGGCAGAGAGAGGAGGATGGAGCCTAGAGACGGAGGAGTGGTTATCTGAGCAGGTGTAGGGAGGATGGTGCGATTGGAGGGAGGAAGGGGGGGGGGGGGCAAAAAGAGAAAGACAGAGTCGGTTTTAGGGAACATGGCAAGGATGAGTGTTCGCTCCGTTGGGGGTTGAGTGAAGGGAATTTAGCAAACAAAGCGGAAAGCCGCGCAAAAAAAAAAAAAAAAAAAGAAGAGCAAGACAATGGCGGAGTTTGTTTGTGATGTTGTTGTTTTTGTGTGCCCCCCTCTCGGACCATACGGAGGGGTAAACACTGTGACAGATCCAGGCCATCTTATTCAAATCAGGAGATAAAGGTCCCCCTTTTCTCCCAGCTGCCCCCTCTTGGTCGCCATAGCCACCAAACCATAACCCCTCGCGGGTCACATGACTCGCCCCGAGCACACACATTGGTCAGGTGGGAAGAAGAAGGGACGGGGCGAACGAGGCCGGCACCTGGATGACGATGACAGGCCCCCCCTGTCTGATTGGACGCAACACATCAGGGGCGTCCGGTAAAGGCTTCACTCCCTCATCCTTCCCGAGGCTCCTAATTGAGCGGCCTCAGCACACACTTAAACAAGGTCAAGATAGTTAAGAGGATTATGAACGACATGGCTTTGTTTTTGTTTTCAGTGGAAGACAATGGGGGCGAGCTGTAAGTTGGGGGGGGGCGTGTATGGGAATGAGACTAACTGACTAATTAGACGCGCCGCCTCTTAGCGAGCGGCTCTCCTCAGACAATCAGGTCTCCGCTAATCATGTCTTTCGCCGTCAAGGACCTAATAAACGTGGGAAGCCGCCCGCCCCGGCGACGGCGGGGGGGGGACGCCGCTGCCGTTGTGCCACCTCATTAAACTCCTTTCAAGACGACGGCGACTTTTGACTTCTAGGGAGGATGAACCCTAAATGACAAGATAATGCCATTGTTGGCGTTGCCGACGACAGCCTGGAGTGTCATATTGCACTTGTGTGACGGCTCATTATTAGCGCTGATATTGTTTTGATGGACGGAGGAAGTTATGAATAATCACTGCAGATTAATGAACAAGTTACGCCAGATGAAAGAAGCACCATCAGTCAATTAGTGCGGTTGCTGCCTTTGTAAACACGTGCACGTGGTATGTGCCCTTGATGTGTTTTTGATTGTATACATTTAATTACATGCAGCCTGGTGAAATTATGAAAATATCACATCAATACACACACACACACACACAGCAGCAGCACCCCTCCCTGTGTCTGTGTGTGTTTTAGTGATGAGCCTCGGTATTTGGGCCAGTCATGTGCTGTGGAGTGGCGGAGGTCGGGAGGGTTTTCCCCCTCTTCTATATGTCATTCCTTCTCTTTTCTTTTTTTTCGCTGATGGTGTGGCATGGTATGTGTTCCCCCCCGGCGGGGCCAAGAGAAAGAAAAGCCAGCCGCTGGATTTGAGTCGCCGCGGTAACAAAAGCTCGCTTTCCAGGGCCGCTTTTTGTGTGCAGTCAGCCAATAGGCAGCCGGAGATTATCTCCCACAATTCACCCCTGCGAAAACAGGAAACGTTGGAAAGCCCTGATGACTGTGAAGGGGCTTACGAGAGAGAGAGAGAGAGAGGGGGAGAGAGAGAGAAGAGAGAGAGAGAGAGAGAGAGAGAGAGAGAGAGAGAGAGAGGCCGGGACAGCTTCTCTCTCTTTTCTGCTCTCCTCTCCGGTTGTTCTAGATGTAGCTTAGCGCTCTGAGGTCATCTGTGTGCTTTCTGCTCCATTGTTGACGGCGAAAGTGTTGGACGGAGAACAGACTTTGGCTTTTCATCTTCGTCATCAGTTATAAAAGACACGGCCGTGCGTGTTTACCGAAAACAATTAGCGCGCACAAACACCAGACCGAGCTGGAGCTGCGCGTTCATTAATTCGTCGAGGAACGAAGTTCCAGACTGACGCGGTCAAAGAGAGTGAATACTTTTGGCAGCAGCCGCAGTTTGGAGAGTCGAGCATTTCCTATTCTGGTCTTAAGTACGGGTCTGTGCATCTGTAGAGAATGTGTGTGTGTGTGTGTGTGTGTGTGTGTGTGTGTGCGCACGCGTGCATGCCACTCTATATCTTGCGCTGTTAGCACTAAACGCTGACCTTTCACAGGCTCTTGATTGTGAGTGTGAGAAACACGCTCTCGCTGTCTCCCTCTCATCTGCCTCTCAGCCAGCCAAACGCCACACACACACACACACACACACACACACACACACACACACACACATTTTTCTGACTGCCATCTCATGTCTGTGCTGGCTAACCCCTGCCAGCTCTGATTAAGGAGCTGCAGTGATGTGTTCCTTTGAACCCCCCACCACCCCCCACCACCACCCCACCTCCCCTCCACACACTGAGGACTCTTGTCCTGAGCTGCTATCAGGGGGTGTTTATCCCCCCACTGGCAACTTAATGAACCAAGACTGCTGGATCTGCAGGGGGACTTACACCAAAAACCAGTGTGTGTGAGTGCATGTCTTTGCCATTGACGGGTATAGCATTTAATTGTGTGTGTGTGTGCATGTGTACACCGAATGTGTGAAATATTGGGGGAAACTTTTCATGTCGTACACCAGTGAGGTGAATCCAGGTAAACACCATGATCTAAGATAAGATAAGATAAGATTTTCCTTTATTAGTCCCACAGTGGGGAAATTTCAAGCATCACAGCAGCAAATAACAAACTGAATCCATACAGATCACAAAGGAGGGAGAGGCACACAAGTTAGAAAGGGATTTTTAACATCTTCATCTCTGGTTTTGCCTTAAAATTCACCTTAAGTGGCTTCAAACTTCAAAAAAAAAAAAAAAAAAAAAAAACATTTTTTCCGTATATTTTAGGACAATGTCATACACATATTGTGTATCTGCACTGAAGCTCCATCACACTCACAGTGGGTGAAATTTTCACAGCCAAGATGCTCGTTCTTTTACGGCTGCAGTATCACATCATATAGAAAACATATACATAACATATCTTGTTCATCTTTTATTTATCTATTTTCCCCGGAATTCAGTTCAAGTTCAAGTTTTTATTTGTCACATGCAATGGTGACAACTCCAGCACTGTGCAAGTAAAATGGATAAAAATAGAAATCAAAATAGAAAGAATATATATATACACTCCTATATACAATCCTATATACAATATACAATTACAATCATGAACATAAGTGTGCATTAGTACTAAATAGATTTAAGAAAGGAAATAGAAAATGAATGGATGGATGGGAACGTGAAGGCACTGAACCAGAATTGGTTTTGACCAATCAGGTGAGATGTGGGCTGTGCACAGGGGGACCGCCGCTCCACATCGTGAACATTCCCTGAAGATGTAACATATAAAATGCATGTATTGTATTGGAAGTGCTTTGTTTGAGTTACAGTTCAGTTTCATACGGGCCTTCATACATCCCCCCCCCCACACACACACACACACACACACTCGGCTGTCGGCATAATAAAGCGACCCTTGTCCAAAGTGACAAATCTATCAGTCACTTGGCTGCAGTGACACCAAAGGTCTCCTGCATGAGCGATGGTAACTCTTTCACTGACTTTAATCTCAGTATGTAGTCCTCAATCATACACAGGCACACACACACACACACACACACACTTCACATACACTGTACAGACTGTATAGACACAGTTGACTAATGCCACATGCACAAACAGGCGTCGCTATAGGCTGAAGATTTATATGTGTCGGTCGGCGCGGGGCTCCGAAAAAAACTTGAGTGTGTGTTTTTTGCGCCCCGTCCCGCTCCGGCCGTGAAGTGTGTCCGCTGCGTTGTGTGTGTTTAAGAATAGCCCCCTCGCCCCGGCCTGCTGTATTTGTAAGTGTCAGTAGTTTGTTTGTTTGACACTCCGATGTCACGACCCCGGCTTGCTGACTGCTCACGTTCCGACTCTCTGCCCCCCCCCCCTCCCGCTGCGTCGCCCCCCCCCCCACTCCGCCGAACGCCATTGTCCGACGGCGCTGACCCACTCCCCTCCCCTCCTCCTCCTCGCCTCCCCTCCTCCCTGCTCACACCCCATCCCTCCCCGTTTCCCCGTTTATGCTCACCCTGCACTTTAGGACAGAACCCCCCCCCCCCATACACACACCCTCCCAAACCCCTGCCAAACAATGTCAAGCGGACTTACTCTCTTTCACCCCCCCCCACCGCCTCTCCTACATTATGTCATTGGCCGATCATTCCAGAAAGGCATCGCCCCCTCCTTTAGCCCCGTCCCACCTTGGCCCGGTCCTGTTTCCCTCCTCCTGATTGGCCGTCCCTTTCCGCCCGTCTCGCGCGCCCGTTGTTCTCCCTTCCCTCTGCCTTCCCCGTTTTTTGTCAAGTTTGTGTGTCGAGCCGCGCGCGAGTCCGAGTGCCATCCCAGATTGTGAAGGGCGCGCGCGCGCGCGCGCGTGTGTGTGTGTGTGTGTGTGTGTGTTGTCGAACAATAGCCGGAGCCTAATCTCCATGTCAAAACCGCTCGGCCTCCCCAGCGAGCGGCCCGCTCAGCGTTTAGTAGCGTTTTGTGCCCCCATTCTTCCAGCACCACAAAAAGAGCAGAGGGGAGGGAGGAGAGAAGGTCTGTGTGTGTGTGTGTGTGTGTGTGGATGCATATGTGTGTGTGTGGGAGCGGAGGGTGTGGGCGATAGTTGGGGGACTTGCAGCTTTTGCAGGCCGGGATGTTTTTTTGGGAGCAAGTGAGATGTGAGGGGTGAAGTAAAGGTGTGTGTTTGTGTGTGTGTGTGTCGAGTGCCATGCTTTCAGGGCAGTCAGAGGGAGCGGGCCGGGAGGCAGTCCTGAGCCCCCCCCCCCCGAGGTCCTTATCTAGCGGTGTGGATGTTTGGACAGTGTGTTTTCCCTGCTGAAGCCAGGCGGAAAAAGAGGCCGGGATGGGACGGGGGTCTTAATAGGTTTACCTCGCCCCTATTGAATCCAGCCGAGCGGCACACATCAGATAGCCCCAGCCTCCTCCGCAGCGCTTATCATCTCTCGCTCTCTCTCTCCTTTTTTTTTTTTTTCTCCCCTTTTTCTTCTCCTTTCTTCCTGCCTGGGAGGAGTGCAGAGGGGAGGAGAGTCAGGGGTAATTGGTGAACGGGGTTAAGTACATGTTTGAGCCCCCCGCGGGCCAGGGCGCTTCAGATGATGACTTAATCGTTTTTCTGGTCAATTATGTGTTTGCGGTCTCGCCGCTCCCCCCGCCTCCACCTCCTTCACTCTCAGGGTTATGATAGGGGGGGAGGTCTGCTCCCAGTGGGAAGAAGATGAACCACACACACACACATTCACTCTGTCTCCTCCACCCCCCCGCCTGCTGTCTTACTTTATGTCTCTATCTTCCCTCGCTCCGAGAGCCGTGCTCCCGCGTGCTCCCGTCTTTTATCTTTCGCCGTCTCTCCGTCTTCCTCTTCTCTTTTAAGTTGCTGGCCTACAACTCCCTGATGTGACACGACACGCTCTCTCCCTTACTCATGAACCACTGACCCCCCCTCCACCACCACCACCACCACCTCCTCCTCCTCCTCCTCTTCCCTTCATACTCTGATGTCTTAATAGCTTTCACACAAGATAGCCTCCAATACTGTTACTTTTTTCAACTGCTGTTTTGATTGGTAGGCTCTTTTCAGTCAAAATGTCTAATGTTTTTTTTTTTCCCCATTGGTGTATATCCCTTATTTTCCTTTTTTATATTTGTTTCCTCAGTATTGCAAATATCATTTTAGCTGAAAACATTATTTGGCATCCAAAAGCAGTGGTAGCGTTTCAAGCCCCTTGGCTCTTCCTTGGACTTGAATGAAAATTCAAGATGCCATGTTTAAATATATCATAGAGTGGGGTTGCCTGACCCCCTTCATGTGGCCTGAATATCCCATAATACACAAAATACATAGCAAACTATACACTTCAGTCTCTCTCAATAGAAAAACATCAGGAAAAAAGCTGTCGTACTCTATGATTGATTGGCTCATTGAAACTAGTGAGATTCCATGACTCTTAACCCTGTAAAGCCTGAACTATGAAAGGATTGGCAGAAAATTCAAATTTTTTGAAATCGAACCCTTTATTTAGTCCTATAACAAAATGTTAAAAAAAAAAAAAAAAATCTTTTTCAAAAAATATGTCTTTATGAGATTTTTCTGTTGTATCATATATGACAGTACTTGAAGTGCCAATGGTATGGTCCAGGGTGAACAGGGTGAGTGTTCAAAGGTATACAACAGTATTTTGGTCAAGTATTGATTAAACTGAAACGGATTATGTTATTTGATAACGTGTATCATACATGATACAAATAGCTTTATAGGGTTAATTCCTGATTAAATACCACAGAACTCCCATACAGCATACACCGTTTAAAAAAAAATGAAGTAAACAGAAACATGTGTTTCTACATTAGAAACTAGAAGAGTTAGAAATGTGACATTGGCCAGTAGCATTCAAGTAGAAAACACACCCCAACGATATATTCATTTCAGATTAGAGGAACTGCATGAGATGTCCTCACTGTAAGAATAAAGACAATGGCACGATGATGCACTCTTATTTTGATACAGTCCTGCAAGCATGACTGCATCTGTGCATGTTTCATGTATTTAAAGTAAAGGTTTAAAGTGTAAAGGTTTTGGTGCAGACCTGGTACATAAATAGCAACTCTTAAATTCATCTGAAAGTTAAATTACAGGTTCATGCAAGTGCTGGAGCAAAATAAGCACACAACGTGTAATCTGTATGGAAGAAAACACAGATTTTTTTTTTTTTTTTACAATGCAACACTGATCCCCGTCTTCCCGTCCCCCCCCCCGTCTCCTTCCAGTTCAACCGCTGCATCACCTCCCAGCTGATCAAGTGGTTCAGCAACTTCCGGGAGTTCTACTACATCCAGATGGAGAAGTTCGCCCGGCAGGCCATCAACGACGGCGTCACCGGGGCCGACGAGATGAGCGTCAGCCGCGACTGCGAGCTCTTCCGCGCCCTCAACATGCACTACAACAAGGCCAACGACTTCGAGGTACAGCCACGGGCTTTGATTTGAAGGAAAAACGGGGGCCGGTGGCGGGGGCGGGGGGGGATGGGGGATGGGGGATGCGATCACTGTGACACCAGATCATAAAAGCTATATGTACTCAAAAGGGAGGAAGAGGAGGAGTGGAGCGCTAATGCGTTCAATATTAAACATTTCGCTTGATAGCTCATGTTGCAGATGGGTAGTGTGACACCAACTCACTGTGTCCTCGCCGGCATCATCTTACTGTGACTTTAAGGTTCCTATACATCCTGCCATGACACCGTTAGACCTGCAGCATCCGCATCCCGTCAAAAGGCCTAAGGAACGTTCGCCTCATGAGGAAGAAATCTTTTTTTTTTCCTCTTCTTCACAATTCATTTTCTTTTCATGCGTGTTAAAGCTGAACCGCATTTTACTTCCCTGTCCTCATTCCACCCTGGTGAGAAGTTTGTGTGTGTGTGTGTGTGTGTGTGTGTGTGTATTCGGGGGGCGGTTGTACACGTGAGCGTGGCTGCCTTCCAGTATATTGTAATCGTAAATCCTCAACAGGCAACTTCACCTTTAATACGGTTCACTTTTTTTCACACTTCTCCTTTTGCCGCCTTCTCGTGTGTTCCAAGAACCAATAGAGAGAAGTGCTGTTAGGTGTGTGTGTGTGTGTGTGCGTGTGTGTGTGTGTGTGTTATGAAACGTTCAATGCACTCTCAATGTCAGCTGACAATAGACCTTTAAAAGGCTTCTGTTAAGAAGGACCTGGAATAATATGTGTGTGTGAGTGTGTGTGTGTGAGAGAGAGAGAGAGAGAAAAAGAGAGAGAATAGAGTGTATGCGAGAGTGTGCGCTGTAGCGTGTGTGTGTGTGTGTGTGAGTGTTTTGTTGTTGCTGCATTTCCCAGTGTCCTGTTCACCTCGAAGGGTACAGCCGTCCCTTGGACCGGCCTGGCATGCTGGCAAAGCACTTCTCCAGTGTGTGTATGTGTGTGTGTGTATTTGCGTGTGTGTGTGTGTGTGTGTCACTTTGAGGGGGAAAAATCTCACTGTTATCAAGGTTAAGCGTCCTACTGTTTTAGTGAGAGGAAGGGGAGAGAGGGAGAGGGGGAAGAGGGGGAAGAGGGAGATGGATAGATAGGGGATAGAGGGTGCGAGCTCCGAGACAAAGGAGAAAGGAGAAAGTGATGAAGAGAGGGAGGGAGGAAGGGAACAGAGGGGGGGTTGGAAGGGGGAGAAAGAACGGCAGAAGGAGAGAGAGAGAAAGAGAGATGACGTGCGGGAGAGAAGTGCCCTTGTGAGCGGGGCGAGTTTTGCAGCGCTCACATTTAAAGTGCTTCATTCTCTCTCATCCTCTCTGTCCGTTATTTGTCCACCGGGGATCTTCTGCTCGCACCTCAACCACACACACACACACACTCACACTCACACACACATCCATCTTCAGCCCTCTTAAGGGAGGCTTTGAAAGACTTGCGTACGAGGTCTCAGTAAAGCCCAAAGGCTTGTCCGAGCAAATCGCCGAGGCCTCCGAGCAGATTCCACGGTTTTAAGCAAAGTCCAGAATAACACGGTTCCTTGAGGGCAGCTGTTCATGATGTTTGTCCACTCACTGGGAAAAAGGGCATAGCACGGGAACAAATTGACCCTTCACCCACAGTACATCATGAAAAAAAAAAAAAAAAAAGAAACATAACAATAACATAACAAGCCATTTAGTGTCATAATCGCATTAAAAACTTATTTTCCTTAAAACAAGTAAAGAAATGTGCAAGTGCGATGAGATATGTTTCCAATGTAGCTTCACTTCTCTCAGCAATAATAAAAGAAGGAAGTCATAAATATGTGAAAACAAGGCAGAGTAAGGCAGATCAGCCCTGTGGGATCAAGAGACTTGATTCAAGAAAATTCTGGAAACAAGTTGATTAGTGTTGGAAACAAGTGGGATTGTCTCATCCTACTGGCAGATTTTTTTTTTTTAATTTGTTTTAAGAAAAACAAGAGTTAAACACTGAAGAGGAGAATGAAATGGATTTTTTTTTGTGTGGAAAGGAGCAAAATGAAACGGCTTGAAATTGTGTTTGATTCATCTGAAGAGAGACAAGATCTTAACAGTGAAGATGAGACAAAGTCATTTGTAAATTAGATTTTTTTTGAGGTATATTCATTTCTGCTGAATTGTGAAGGTTCAGCAGCCACTGAAAACACCACATGGTTGCTGTCTTTTTCCACAATGACATCTAATTCAAGAAAATTCTGGAAACAAGTCAGAAATCAGAAATGACCTCATCCCATTTTGCTGATTTGTGAAGCAAAACAAGATTTTAACACTGAGGATGAGACTAATGACTGGTTAAGATCAAGACTTTGTGCTGGACATACGTTTACTGTAATCAGGTCAGAGCCGCAGCACGTTGACAGTAGATAAATATTCAAGTTGCCCTCGAATGATCCTGTGTTTGCTAAAGGATATTAAAGGCGGCTTAAAGTCGCAGGGAAATGAAAAATGTATAAGGTCATTTTTCTTTTTCTTTCTTCCTTTCTTCCTTTCTTCTAAAAATTTCTTTCTACAATTCCATTCCGTCTACCCCCCCCGGGACAGTGTAGTTTGAGGTGACGTCATGCTCAATGACAGCATCACATTTGGAACAATCACAGCCCTCCCTTCAGATCAAGCTGCCTCTCTGTCCCTAGCTGATCCCTAATATTTTCTTAACCTGTTTGAACAGGACGCAAATCAAATGAAGCAGGCGGGAGCCTCTCCGAATGCCTTCTCCTGACTTGACAGTTGTGCCAGCTGCCTTGGCTACATTACTCGTGGTGGTGTGTGCACACAGTCAGCATAATTACAGATGTCAGGGCTCGTCTTTATGCCTCCACGAGACGTCATGTACTGCAGCTCATCTGGTGAAAAACTAGTTTGACTGTACGGTAAACATGAAGCCCGAATTTGAGTTTGGCAGTGTTTGAGTTTTACCTTTTTTTTTATTATTATTGTTGTGTTGGAGTTATATATGTTGGAGTTTTATCTGTTACATTATGCACCTGACTCCCACAGGAAGAGATGAAAGTTTCTGCCAGGAAACAAAAAGATAATCAAAACCGTGAACAGTGTTTTGAAGGATGCAGACTTGACTGTTCCATTCCAGCCTTTTTATTTAGGGCATGTTTGATAGCTTGAACGGCAGCTATTGAGAGTTTTAAAAATGAGGAAACATCAAATTACATAAGACATGCGTTGAAAAATGACGATACGTGTAAATAAGACGTCAATAGAAGCACACTGGGCAAAACTCTAAATACAGAATAGAAAAATATATATAGTTAGACGGGTTCACTGCAAAAACGCAAAATCTTACCAAGATTATTTGTCTTATTTCAAGTCAAAAATGTTTTATTCCTAGTCAAAATATCTCATTACACTTAAAATAAGACATGATCACCTCAGAAGTAACTTGTTTTTAGACAATTGTCTCTTGTTTCAAGTGAAAATTTGCTTGTTTCATTGGCAAAATTTGTTTCTTGTTTCTAACTAATTTTCACTTGTTTCAAGTGAATTTTCACTTTTTCCACTGGCAAATTTTGCCAATGAAACAAGCAAATTTTCACTTGTTTCAAGTGAATTTTCACTTGAAACAAGAGAAAATTGTGTAAAAACAAGTTACTTCTGAGGTGATCATGTCTTATTTTAAGTGTAATGAGATATTTTGACTAGAAATAAGACATTTTTGACTTGAAATAAGACAAAAAATCTTGGTAAGATTTTGCGTTTTTGCAGTGTTTGCCGTTACTCACATGATGCAAAAAAAAAAAAAAAATCCATAAATCAATTAGTCTGATATCCAGTATCTTGTTTTTTCGTGTGTGTGTGTGTGTGTGTGTGTGTGTTTAAGTGATAATATCCTGCCAGTGAGACGAATAACTTGTTTGGAGAATTTTCTCCAATCAAGTGTCATTTTCTTGCTCCTGGTGTGCTGATCTGCCTTTCTCTGCCTTGTTTCAACATATTCATACTTCCATAATAATCAAGAAAAAAAAGTGCAGCTGCATTATAAACAAGTGGGGTTATTTCATCCTACAGTTTGATTTTTTTCACTCATTTGAGGAAAAACAACACCTAATGCACGACAGCTTGTCAGGTTAGAGGATTTCTGCGCCCGGCGTTGTCCTGGAAGACGACACAACGGCCCTTTTCTGCGCGGCGCCTGAAATTTCCCATCAGCACCTTAGACAGGACTATCATTCTTCTGGCGGCACCAGGAAGCAACTGTTGAAACAAGCTCAAGGGGAACTGCCCATTTACATACATAAATGTGGAAATTTGCAAGAAGACAGACAGAGAGGGGAAGAGCGAGGGAGAGCAGGTGAATAAGTCTTCTGTTGGCTGAGGAGCTGCAGTCGGGGAGGAGGTGAGGGCGGAGGAGGGAGGGCAGGTGTTTTGCATATTAAGGTTTTTTTTTTTTTTTTTTTTTTTTCTCTGGGCAGGTGTCTGAGAGATACAGGGGCTGATTAGAGTTTAGCACAAGGAAAATTTGCCCAGCCATGCAAATTCTAACCCCCCTGACAAACCAACCGCCTTGGTGAGCACGAAGACTGCATGTGTGTGTGTAAGTGTGTGTGTGTGTGTGTGTGTGTGTGTGTGTGTGTGTGGGCTTTGTATTTTCCCTGTGTGACGCTTGTGTGGGAATGCGTGTTTGCGTGTACATGAGCGGACATATTTGCTGTTTTTCCCTGTCTTATACATGTGTGTTTGTGTGTGTGTGTGTGTGTGTGTGTGTGTGCGAGTGTGTGTGTGTGTGTGTGAGTCATAGAGGTAACGTGGAGATGGAAATGTACTGGATGTGTATCAGGATGCCCCCAAGGCCCTTTTCTGTGGATCTCTCCCCTTTCTCCTCCACCACCACCTCCTCCTCCTCCTCCTCCTCTTCCTCCTCTACCTGCCTGCACCACCACTTGAAACAGGAGCCTACGCAGATTCAGCAAGCGCACACACACACACACACACACACACACACACGCGCACGCACACACACACACTGAGTTTTCCCTTTGCCAGATTCTGCATCATCAAAGTTCCATCCACCTTGGTGGCGTCTTTGGAATGAATATGTCCTCTGTTTCAGTGATCACACACTTGGACACACACACACACACACACACACACAAACACACACGTTTGTGGCCTTTCTTGTTTGATGCTAATCTGCTCTGTCACTGTGCTGGGCTAATACGCTCCCCGTCTCCCTCCCAGCTCCTCTTTTGTCGCGATTGTTTCCCCCTTTTTTTTTTCCCCCTTTCATATCCCTCCTCCCTCACCGCCTCTCGTCGTTTTCTCTCTCTTCCTTCTGTTGCCTCTCTCCTTTCATTCTTTCATCCTCCTCTTTTGCATGTCTTCCGTTAACCCGCCCCCCCCCCCCAACTCGCTTTTTCCCCCCATTAGGAAGTTTTAATGGCATAATTGTCACATTCCTTCTGGCACAATGAACACCAGCGGTAATTAAAGAGCTTGCCGTTAATTACCTAGACCCCGGCTCCACTTTCCCTCTCTTCTTTTTCTCAACAGACCCCCCCCCCCCGCTGCCGCCGCCGCCACCACCACCCCGATCTCCCCTCTACTTCTCTTTCTTCTCCGCTCCTCGCTCGTTCCGTCCGTGGCCATCAAAGTCTTCGGAAAAAGCGCGCTCCGCTTTTTCCCAAAGCCTTGACTTTGAGCGGCGGCGCTTTCATGTTGCGGACTCAAGTGGAAATTCTCACTTAGTGTCCCCTTACTTTTTTTTTTTTTTTTTTTTTTCTGTCTTTGAGCCCCCAATGACAACACACATCATCTTTCATAAGACAGGAATGTGTGTGTGACCTGGTAATGGGGGTGGAGAGAGAGAGAGAGAGAGAGAGAGAGAGAGGGAGGTGGGGTCTGATAAAAAGGCAGTTTTATGATGGCTCTGGGAACCTCTCAGATTTCCATAAGACAGGCGAGGCCAAGTTTCCTCTGTCAGTGACCACTCCTCCAGCAAAGGACACACACACACACACACACACACACACACATACACACACACACACACAAATACACCCACACACAGACATTTAAAAGAGGAAGTCCCTATGTTCTCCATGTGAGAGAGGGAGGCACCTGTGAAACTGGTGAGAGGCCCTCATCTGCACACACACACACACACACACACACACACACACACACCAACACATCATGCGGGTATCGTGTGTCCGCCCTTATCAGCTGCTCTCTCTCTCCTATTGGAAAGACGTCTCCCTCCTTTTGTCCCTCTTCCCCTTTTGTGTGTCCATCCGTCTGTCATCTCTCTGCTGGAATTGATAAGGGCCCTCCCAACGGGCAATCGCTCATTCACATTATCATCATTCCATTTCTTTTTTTTTTTTTTCCTCCACATATTACCAGAAAACTTTTAGCGCACCTCCGCACTTGTGAATCGCATGTTCACTTAACCCTTTTATAGGGCAAGTGACTATTTTTGGTAACTTCAGAAATGTTACATATCAGGCCCATCCCCTGTCTCAGTTGGTTCAATAATCATTTGGTCTCCACCCAGCCAATCAGCAAAGATCGCTCTACATCCCAGGTCACATGATTGTGGCATTTGACCAATCTCAATGGCTTTGATTTTCTATTACAAAATGAAAATTTTAGAAAAATTTTATGGAAGGAATAAAGTCCTGTCATGTTCTCTAGAAACAGTCTAGGGTTGTGTTTTTTTTTTGTTTTTTTTTTTTTGAATTTCAAAGTATTTCAATGAGTGCCCTATAGAGTGGTGAAGTCCCGCCCCTTCCGGTGGGCCCCCATGGGACCTTTCGGAGCGAAAAAAATGAATGATGTTCAATGGACAGAAAAGAATTCTTTTCTGGTCCCCCCGTCGTTATGTCATGGATTACACAAATGTTGTTTATAGGTTTAAATAACAAATTTTCATGTCAAGAGTTTGACCGTTTATTGCGCCATTGTTCAGGTAAATGCTGTTGAGAAAACACAATTAGAAAGACTACATACTGTGTCGCGTGTGTGACGTCACGTCATGTCAAGATGCCGGTGTGTTTTGTTCCCGATTGTCCGTGTCTCCGAGGGCCGACGGAGCGCCGGGTCGGGCGGGAGAGCGAGCGGACCCCGCCGCCGGGCGGAAAAACTCAGAACCTCAAAAACTCAGCGCGGAGCAGAGAAATGCACTGCAAAAAGTCAAAACCTTACCAAGATTATTTGTCTTATTTCAAGTAAAAATGTCTTATTTCTAGTCAAAATATCTCATTACACTTAAAATAAGACATGATCACCTCAGAAATAACTTGTTTTTAGACAATTTTCACCTGTTTCAAGTGAAACAGGTGAAAATGGAACAAGCTAATTTTTTCTTGTGACACAAGTGAACAAGTAAAAATTTGCTTGTTCCATTGGCACAATTTGTTTCTTGTTTCAAGCAAATTTTAACTTGTTTCAAGTAAATTTTCACTTGAAACAGGTGAAAATTGTCTAAAAACAAGTAATTTCTGAGGTGATCATGTCTTATTTTAAGTGTAATGAGATATTTTGACTAGAAATAAGACATTTTGACTTGAAATAAGACAAATACTCTTGGTAAGATTTTGACTTTTTGCAGTGTGGCCATGTCTGTTGTAGGCTTCCAGTGCGGGTGGTGACGTATATCATTCACACCGAGAGCAGCGAAGAGTTGTAGTTCACAAAGCGGGCTCACACAAAACCTAACATTACTAATATTCTTCGCGCTAAATTGTAGTCTTCTTTGCGTGAAAAATTCTCTTTAAATATCACGAACAACATATGTGAAATCCATGGCACAATTCAAACGGGACCAGAAAATAATTTTTATCTACCCATTGGATCGCATTCCTAATTTTTTTGCTTTTGAGGACCCATGTACCGGAAGTGGGTGGGCGGGACTTCACCACTCTATAAAGGGTTAAAAAAACATTTGGGGCGGTTCAGTGGGTCAGGCGCTGGGTTGAAAAACTGACCCGGTTTCAAGCAGACAAACTCAAAGGCGTTTCTGATTTCGCTTTTTGGCAAAACGTTGAATTTATCAGCTTTAATTCATCAGAAGTAGCCAAACTCGATTGCAGGGTGTTAGCTTCCATGGCCAGCTTGTTGTTAGCTTTGGGGCTAGGCTAACAACAGGGAAACAAACACTGTGGAGTCACTTGTCCAAATGGTTTTCTTTGTTTTTTTGTTTTTTTTTTGCAATATTGAGTTCTTGCATATGTTATGAGGCCTTTCACCTACAAATTGACTTGGCATAAACTGGCTAAAGCAGCTAGCATGCAGCAGCTGGACATATGAGCCGCTCTCATCGCTCCGCCTGCAGGAATCAGCCAACATGGGGGTCATTTCAGACTGAATGCTGGAGCTGAATGCTGATTCAGTCTGAAACCTTCCTTGCGCTCTAACTTCTCCTGAAGTTTTGACTTTCCTCCTCCTTCAAAGTCCTTCCCTTCCTCTCCTGCCGCCCCGGCTCCAGCTCTCCCCTGCGCTCTCTGTCGTCCGTCCTCTGTCTTTTCCCTCACTCTTGTATCCCCGCGATCTTTTCCTCTCTCCTCCCCACCCCCCCATTCTTCTCCTCAGTCTCTTTCTCCCTCCTTCTCTGTCTCTCTCTCTTTCTCTCTCTCCCTCTCTCTCTCTCTCTCTCTCTCTCTCTCTCTCTCTCTCTCTCTCCATCCATTACCAGAGCCACAGAGAGCTGAGAGCAGATGCTGTCTGTCCAACCGCCGTGCCCCATAGCATTGTGTGTGCTTCACCTCTCCTTCCCCCCGCTCTCCCTCGTTCCTCCTCTTCACGTCCCTCTCGGGGCTCCATTTGTTCTCCACCCAGAGAGGCTAATGTCTGTTTTCTCCTCCTCCTCCTCCTCCTCCTCTTCCCCTCCCCTGTCTTGCACTCGTTCATTCCCGTTCTTTTTTTGTTTTTCTCCCCACACAGTGCACGGTGTGTGTGTGTGTGTGTGTGGCTCTATTTGTGTGTGCATCTTTGACCGGGGTTCGACCTCAGGGAATTTGCGGTGAAAAGGTCACGGCCGTTGCACCGGGTGCATCACACACACACACACACACACACACACACACACTGAGACACAAATACAGATGCAGACGCAGAGTGCGAGCACACATGCATTCACACACAGGTGTGGAGCTCTTGGTGAGAGGCTCTAGGGGGCTCTTTGAAGAGCGATTGAAGACAAAAAGAGATAGCGGAGAGAGGGAGAAAGATGAAAAGCTGGCAGTATAGATTTAGGTTCAGAGCTGCCAAAAATACAGCCGATACATTTGCCAGTGGGCTTATGTCAACACCCCCCCCCCCCATCTACCTCCTCTCATCTCCCCGCTCTCTCCCATTGAGAAAAGGCATAGCTGTGCCAAACTTAAACTCCCTTACATGTGCATTTATCATGCATACACACATCCAACATGTCCAACATGTTACACACCAATAAATAAGAAAAGCACATGATGTTCTTGTATATGCACTTATGCATCTCTCTCTCTCTCTCTCCCTTCCCTCACACACACACGCGTACACACATTGCACACGTGCTTCGTTTCTGGTACAGAACAGCCTCACAATTAAGGCAATAATAATGACCTGAGGAGAGAGGCCATCTTATCTTGTGCGCTCGCATCCATCATTTTATCCATGAATCCAATCAGGGAGAGATTCAGACGCAGCAGTGTGGGGAAAAAAAAAAAAAAAAAAACACAAGAGTGAGGCACACATAATTTCTGCCATAATTAGTCGTTGTTTATATTCCATGCTGATGTACGTGATTATGTTGAGCAAAGTAAATGTGTATAGATGAAAATTCTGGAAAAGTTTTGGCATTTTAAAATGTGTTGTCCAGGCCTGGAAATGTTTTGGAAAATGATGAAGTGCCTGCATTACAAAGTTTTGGAAAAGTCATGGAAATTTTGAATGCTGGTAGTCATGACAAGTGGAGCTAGAAACAGAGAAGGGAGAGCAATTAAGATATTTTTTTCTTTCCTGGAAATCAGCGCTGGTATCATTACAGTAAACCAAATCAATAGTCAAGAGACATGGCAGCTGCAGTGAAACATTTTATTAGTTTTGTGATTCCAGCTTCTAGTTGCAAAGGTTACTTTATCCATTACATCACAGGATTGCAGTCATGGAAATTTGGTTTGTAGTTATGGAAATGTCATGGAAATGTTTGGGAACTAATTTGAAAAGTAAAAGTAAAAACCATGAGAGTTGGAGATGCAAGTTGTCTCCCATCTTTGTTTCCTGACTGTCATCACTTCAGTCCCGTTTCTTACCTTCATACCTCTGTTGGTGAAAAACTTTTCTTGGATCACGGGTCATTTTCTCGATCCTAGTGGGCTGATCTGCCTTCCTCTGCCTCGTTTCAACACATTTATTCTCGTTCCCAGACACATCCGTGAAGTAAGCCAAGCTGTTTCAGAAACAGGTGGTTTCACATCTCATCCCACTGGCAGAGTTTTCACTCATACAAAAAAACAACAACGTTTTAGCACTGAAGACAAGACTCAAGAATGGAAATGTTGACGGAGACCGGGAAAATGAAACAGGCCTCAAAGCGTTTTGGTGGGAAAGAATTGAGGGCTCATCGAGCTCAAGGTTCAAGAGCCACTGAAAACTCCAAAGAGGTGAGGGGACGCCCCTGCCTCTTTCCACAAAGACACTTAATTCACAAAAATTTTGGGAAACAAGTTTTTTAAACACTGAATGTGACACTGAACGACTATTTTTCTAGCGCATGCAGCTTTGCGACGATATGCAGTCGTCTCTGCTGTCAGCTGACTTTAACACAGTAAGAATCGATGCCTGTGCAACGCTAATACGGGAGCATTATTCGTGAGTTAGCTGAACCCAGATGGCCCGTGTGTGGATCTGACGCCGGTGTCAGAGCATCTACAAAAAAGGGGTCCTGACTAAGAAGTGGCAGATTTTAGACCCTGCGCCTTGAACATCAGCTGCAAGTCGTCTTATGGCTTTTTAATTCTCTGAAGTGAGAGGAGGGAAGACGTGAGGGGAAGGAGGAGAATGGAGGGAGAGGGGATCATCTGCTGTTCAATGAATAGCCCGGGGCTATTGAGGACCCCCGTTTGACATATCTGACAGGTCTTTTCTTCACCATGTGTGCATGCGTCTCCATGCATGTGTGTGTGCGTGTGTGTGTCCGGGTAAACCACCTTATTCTTTGCGCTGATTAAATGACCAGCGCGGTGTGTGTAGAGCCTGGGGCACCTGGGGGTAGCAAGGAATCACTTAAACATGGACAACTACATGATCCCCTCTCTCTCTCTCTCTCTCACACACACGGTACACAAACATATTCTCTCTCGCCCGACACTTCGCGCTCCCTCCTCCCCGCCCTTCCCGCACCTCCTCCTCCTCCTCCTCCTCCCGCGCTCTGTCTTCCCCTCCTCCTTCTGTCCCTGGTCACCTTGTGAGGGGCAGCCTGCTCTGTGGCACAGCTGCTGATTATGTCATTATTTCTGGACCATTTTGGTCTCCCTCCGTGTGTGTGTGTGTGTGTGTGTGTGTGTGTGTGTGTGACTAATGAAGCGTGGCAAAGGGACCCATGCCAAAATGACCAGGGCGTGCATCAGAGCTGCAGATGTGTCAAAGCAACCCCCCATTCACACACACACACACACACACACTTCCCATTTCCCCTGCTGACCACGGTGCCAAACTCTCTCCCTCTTCCAATCCTATCTGCAGTCTATTATTTTTCTTTCTTCTCCTGCCATCTTGTTCTCTCGCTCGCCCCTTCCTTCCTATCTCCTTCCATCCATTCATCTTCCTTCCCTTCCCTCCTTCGCCGCGGCTCCTTGCTCTCCATCCTTTATTGTCTGCCCGCCCACCCACACACCCTCCGTCCTCCTAGCCCTCTATTCTTCCTCGCCCTCCCTCCCTCCTGCTCTCCTCCTCTCCAGATGTCCTGCTCCTATCTTCCAGACTCCCTCGCTCCTTTTCTTCCCCCCTCCCCGCCTCTCCGAGCCATGCTGACTCCCTGACCTCCGGAGGCCCCGTTACAGTGCTCCGTGACCCCCCTCCTCCCCTCCCTCTCCTGCAGTCTGCCTCCCTCGCTCGGAAGACCAAATGTGTTCTTCTCTCAGAACTTGCCTGTGGATCATGGCAAGGAAGAGGATTAGAAGGGGAGGGAGGAGAGGCCCTGATATGATGATCTGAGTGTGTGTGTGTGTGTGTGTGTGTGTGTGTAGAGGAGGAGGGGGGTGAGGCAAGAAAAAGGCAGAGCGAGTGAGGGGCGGGGGGGGGGACGTCATCAGTGTCTTCGACCCTGTCCCGTCCTTGACTTCCCAGCGGAGGTGCACCTTGAGAAGAGCCCATGTGATGCAGGAAGTCATGCACATACACACACACACACACACGAAGCAGATTACAAGAACCACACGCACACACTCGCATGCATGAGCCCCTCAAGGCTATCAGCGGCAAGAGGGTCACTGGTGTTTGCTCAGGTTTGAGGCTGCCTTCCCATCCCAGTGCTCACCTCCATAATGACTTAAAGGGAAAGTTCACTCTAAAGCATTTGGGCCTGAAACTCTACATTCTACACACGTTGAGCACGTTTACATGCGCACCTTATTCCTGTATTAACCGGAATATTCGCAATATTCCGGTTGCGCACGTGTCATGTAAACACGCACCGAACCCGATTAAGGTCATATTCCGGTCGGAGAGAATTCCGAATAAGACCCCTGGCATATGCCTGTTCCAACCTGAATATTGAGACATGTAAACACCTTAGTCGAAAAATGCCCCGAACCGGAATATTCAGTCGCGTCTGCGCATGCTCGACTCGCAAGGAATTCTGTGGCGTCTTTGTTGCTATGGTTACTGCAAGCGGGGGAAACGGCATGGCGAACAGCAACAAGAGCTAGGAGACTGCAGTCCACCTTCAGCTAATGAAAGACTTAAATATCATGGAGTATATCGATGGGAGAAAACATAGAAATAGCGACACAAGAAGAAGAAAAAGAAGAAGAAGACGAGGAAGAAGACTTCTTTGTCTGTTTTTCCGGCAGACCAGACGCCTATACGCGTGCTGCTGCCCCCCGCGGCTGAGTGTCGCATTACATAAGAGAGTGGAATACGCCGAAACACGGGGGCATGCCAAGTAATGTAAACGGAATATTCCAGTTGCCGCGGCGCAGTTACCTTAACCGGAATATTGAGCCAAACCGGAATATGGTGTGCATGTAAACGTAGTCATTGTTGGTGATTTAGATTGTTTACAGTGGACTAGCTGCATGTAAACCCCATTACTCCCTGCTTTGGGCTGACATGTTAAAGCCCTCTTCTTTTTAAATGATGTGGGGAAAACGAAGAGCAGCAGGAGGGAGAAGCGGAGGATGTGCCCACCCCGGCTTGCTCTGGCCCCACAGGAGCTCGCTTTGGACTCTTCGGCGGTGGCGCGCTCTTATCAGCAGGAGGAAGGGGGGGCCAGGGACAGGAGGAGTGAGGGGTATGAAGAAAGGGACATGGGTTGTGTTTGCCTAAAGTGACAGTGCAGGCCAAGGGCTTATCAAGGCCTTTGTAGATTATTGATCGGAGCAGATACGGGCAGGCACACGGGCCACTGTGTGACTGTGACTGTGTGTGTGTGTGTGTGTGTGTGAGAGTGTGTGTTCGGGGTTCAGGGAAGCTCCTGCTTGACTCAGTGAAAAGTCACGAGCCCGCTCAACTTGGCTTTCGGCTCTCGGTTTCGCTCAGGCTCAGACGCGATCATCCATCACACGCACTGTTTGAAGGCTCCATGTCTTCAACTCTGCTGATGCCACCAGCGGGATCATCATCATCACAAATGTACGCCGCACGGCCGAGCTTTATTCAAACCCACAGGACTTTATTTTAGAATTTTATCTGGTTTACAAAGATTCCAAACGTATCCTGCTGAATTCCAGAGAACGGACAATCAAATGATGCAGCATCGTCTAGAAACTTCTGATTTGTGGTGATGCTGCAGTCATAAAACAACGGCATCTTGGCTTTGAATATTCCACTCAATGTTGGTGTAATGTAGCTTCAATGATTCTGCAACCACTGTTATATAATATCATTATATTATATTATTACTAACCCTAGCCCTAACCCTAGCCCTAACCCTAACCCTAGCCCTAGCCCTAACCCTAGCCCTAACCCTAGCCCTAACCCTAACCCTAGCCCTAACCCTAGCCCTAACCCTAACTTTGAAGCTTCTTAACCCTTTATAGGGCAAGTGACTATTTTTGGTAATTTCAATAATCATTATTAATTTCAATAATAATTAGTTCAATAATCATTTGGTCTCCACCCAGCCAATCAGCAAAGATCGCTCTACATCCCAGGTCACATGATTGTGGCATTTGACCAATCTCAATGGCTTTGATTTTCTATTACAAAATGAAAATTTTAGAAAAATTTTATAGAAGTAATAAAGTCCTGTCATGTTCTCTAATAACAGTCTAGGGTTGTTTTTTGAATTTCAAAGTATTTTAATGAGTGCCCTATAAAGGGTTAAGCAGAAATTTTAAAAACCTCTTTCTAGCATCCATTTCTCCCACCACATGTCACAATAACTTATGCAATTCAATGCCTTATAAATTTACTGAAACACATAAACACACACACACACATGCACACTCCCTCACACACACTGGACCTACACACTTAGAGAGGGAGCTGAAGGCATGGGAAGCAGTGGTATTCCCAGGCTGGGTTGGGGTTAGGAATGCAGCATCGTCGAGAAATTTCGGATTTGTGGTAATGCTGCAGTCATAAAACAACGGCATCTTGGCTTTGAATATTCCACTCAGTGTTGGTGTAATGTAGCTTCAATGATTCTGCAACCACTGTTATATAATATCATTATGTTATATTATTACTAACCCTAACCCTAACCCTAACCCTAACTTTGAAGCTAGGGTTCATTTCTTCCACCAAATGTCGGATCACCCCAAAGAAATATATCAGTGGAATAACATATGCAATTCAATGCCTTATAAATTTACTGAAACACATAAACACACACACACATGCACACTCCCTCACACACACTGGACATACACACTTAGAGAGGGAGCTGAAGGCATGGGAAGCAGTGGTATTCCCAGGCTGGGTTGGGGTTAGGAATTAACCTGGCTGGCAGCAGGGGCTCATGTTGTGTCCGTGTGTTTCATCCTTCAAGGCTGCCCACACACACCACACACACACACACACACACACACACACACACACACACACAGCCTTATCTTCCAGGGTCTCCTCTTGTTTGGCCAGCGCTGTGC